>NW_013654716.1:0-2500 GCF_000499385.1 Eimeria necatrix
CAGCAGCAGCAGCAGCAGCAGCAGCAGCAGCAGCAGCAGCAGCAGCAGCAGCAGCAGCAGACCTGCTCCCCCAAGTGCAGCCCTTCTAAGTACTGCGGCCAGGGGAATGTCTCCCAGTTGCGGAGGGGCACGCCAACGAAGGGTGCGCCTGCTGCTGCTGCTGCTGCTGCACTGGGCGTTCCCGCTGCAGCAGCAGCAGCAGCAGCAGCAGCAGCAGCTGCTGCTGCTGCTGCTGCTGCAGGCTTCTCCCCCAAAGCTGGAATAGTGAAGGCCTCCGTGGGCAAACAGAGGGGCCCCAGGGCCTCCCGAGAAGTTAAGAAAGCAGCAGCAGCAACAGCAAGTGTCAAGTGGGGGTGCGGCAGCACTTTCTTTTCTGCTGCTAACACTGCAGCAGCAAACCCCACACAGCTAGCCGCACAGCTAGCCACACAGCTAGCCAGCTAGCTGGCCAGCTAGCTAGAGGGCCACGAGCTAGCTGCGGTGCGTAAGTGGCAGCGGCAGCAGCAGCAGCAGCAGCAGCTGCTGCTGCTGCTGCTTCCGTTGCTGCTGCGGCTGCCGCAGGCGTCAGGACGGCTAGCCACCCGGCTGGCTAGCTAGCTGAACAGCTGACTGGCTAGCTAGCTGAACAGCTGGCTGGCTAGCTCCGCTTCAGCAGCTAGCTAGCTGCCCAGTTGGCTAGCTAGCTGGCTGGCTGGCTAGCTGGCTGGCTAGCTAGCTGGGCAGCCAGTTCTGTAGCTAGCTGGCAGCTGTCTGGCTAGCTGCCTCGCTAGCTAGCTGAACCCTTAGCTGACTAGCTAGCTGTCTGGCTAGCTGGCTAGCTGGTTAGCTAGCTGGCTAGCTAGCTAGCTAGCTGGCTAGCTGATTGGCCAGCTGGCTAGCTGGGTAACTGTCTGGCTGGCCATTTGACTTTCCATCTGGCTAGCTAGCTGGCTAGCTATCTGTCTAGCAAGTTGGCTAGCTAGCTGGCTAGACGGCTCGCTATCTATCTGGCTAGCTAGCTGGTTAGCTATCTGGATAGCTAGCTAGCTAGCCACCTGGCTGCCTGGCTAGCTATTTGGATAGCTAGCTAGCTAGCCATCTGGCTATCCGGCTAGCCAGCTATCTGGCTGGCTAGCCATCTGGCTAGCTAGCCATTTGGCTAGCTAGCTAGCTAGCTAGCTGGCTAGCTAGCTAGAAGGCTTACATATCTGGTCGAGGTTAAGTCTTGGGAGCATTCCTCTGGGAACAACGTGCTGCCTGGCTCCTCTTTTAAGCTCCTCAATGAGCTGCTGCTGCCGCTGCTGCTGCTGCTGCTGCTGCTGCTGCTGGTCCTGCTGCTGCTGCGAGGCAGCCTCCGCAGGCAGCGGCGGCAGCCCCGGAGGCATTGCAGCAGCAAAATCAATGTCTTCAATTTGGTAGCCTTTAATGCGCTGCGCGTCTCCTGCTGCTGCTGCTGCTGCTTCTGCTGCTGCTGCTGCTGCTGCTGTCAGAGACCCGCTGCTGACGCCCACCAGCCCCGTGCTGCTCAGCTGCTGCTGCTGCTGCTGCAGCAGCTCGTCCCACAGCTGCTGCCGCTCTTCGGCCGTGCCCTCGCTAAAAATCAACATCCTGTACTTGTCCTGCTGCTGCTGCTGCTGCTGCTGCTGCTGCTGCTGCTGCTGCTGCTGCTGCTGCTGCTGCTGCTGGCTCAGGCGCTTCTTTGAGTGTGGAGCAGCACTGAGGGGAGGTAGGGCCCGAGCAGCAGCAGCAGCAGCAGCACAGTGTAGCGCTTTGTGGCTTAAGAATGAAAAGCTTCTGCTGCTGCTGCTGCTGTTGCTGCTGCTGCTTCTGCTGCTGCTGCTGCACTCTCTGTTGCTGCTGCTGCTGCTGCCGATACGGCCAGCAGGTCCTCTTAGCCTCAGTGAGTTGGTGCCCCCATTTGCTGCAGCAAGCCGCCAAGCAGCAGCGGCTGCTGCTGCTCCTGCTCGGTTTGCTGCTGCGGCGTCTGCTGTTGCTGCTGCTGCTGTTTCTGCTGCTGCTGCTGCTGCTGCTGCTGCTGCTGCCAGCGGTGAGGCTTCAGGCGTCCACCGGCGGTTGAACTTGCAGCAGCCACTCCGCAGCAGCAAACTTTGTGACTGCTGCGAAGCAGCAGCAGCAGCAGCAGCAGCAGCAGCAGCAGCAGCAGGAGCTCGCATGAAGAACCACAAGCCCAGGAGCAGCAGCAGCCGCAGCCGCAGCAGCGGCAGCCGCTGCTGCTGCTGCTGCTGCTGCTGCTGCTGCTGCCAGCAGCTAGAGCATTGTGTGGTCTCCATGGGGGCCCCTCAGCACCTGGAAAAAGGGGCCCTCGGGGCCCGCAGCATTTCCTCGAGTTGCAGCAAACCCTAAACCCTAAACCCTAAACCCTAAACCCTAAACCCTAAACCCTAAACCCTAAACCCTACACCTGTTGCATTTCTCATCATTTATTTCTTTTTATATAACTGGAGGGCCTCTAAAATATTGCGCATGCAGCTGCTAGCCCGCGCACATAGGGTACTGGGGG
>NW_013654717.1:0-10000 GCF_000499385.1 Eimeria necatrix
GCTGCTGCTGCTGCTGCTGCTGCTGCTGCTGCTGCTGCTGCTGCTGCTGCTGCTGCAGGGGGTGCGGGGGAGAGGGGAATGCAGGGGTTGCTTGGGGGAAGGAGCTGCTGCAGCAGCTGCTGCTGCTGTAGGGGAGGGGGCGGGGTTGCTGCTGCTGCTGCTGGAGGGGGCACGCTGCTGCTGCTGCTGCTGCTGCTGCTGCTGCTGTTGAGGATGGGGAAGCGTTGCTGCTGCTGCTGGTAGTGCTGCTGCTGCTGCCGAGGCTGCTGCTGGGGGGGCTGGGTGTGGTGCTGCCGCTCGTGCTGCTGCGTCTGCTGCTGCGTTTGCGTGGGGTGTTGCTGCTGCTGCTGCTGCTGCTGCTGCTGCTGCAGTTGAGTAGTGGGATAGCAGTGCTGGCGGGGCTGCTGCTGCTGCTGCTGATCATCTTGCTGCTGCTGCCACTGCTGCTATTCTTGTGCTGCTGCTGCTGCTGTGCTTCTTAGCCAAGTGTAAACACTAAACCCTAAACCCTAAACCCTAGTCTGTGCCTTCAGGCGGCCACCGTGGCTTTGGTTTCGTCGAATTTGAGGAGGAAGAAGATGCAAATCAGGCGGTAAACCCTAAACCCTAAACCCTAAACCCTAAACCCCAAACCCTAAACCCTAAACCCTTGTTTTGTATGGTTAGAGGTTTGGGGTCTGAAGGTAGGGTCTAGGGTTTTGCGAACTCCCTGTCTTTCGGGGGTCCGCGCGCAGCGAGGGTTTAGGGTTTAGAATTTAGGGTTTAGGGTTTGCGGCGAGGGTTTAGGGTTTAGGGTTTAGGGTTTAGGGTTTGCAGATATTGAATATGCACAACTCGGAGCTCTACGGCCGCACGCTGCGGGTAAACACTTCGAGGCATGGCCCCCAAGGGGTTCCAAAGAACAGAGCAGGTCTGCTGCTGCTGCTGCTGCTGCTGCTGCTGCTGCTGCTGCTGCAGTTGCTGCTGCTGCTGCAGTTGCTGCTGCTGGGCGTTTTGGTGCTGGGGCTGCTGCTGCTGCTGCTGCTGCTGTTCTTCTTGTCCTGCTGCTGCAGCAGTTGCTGCTGCTGCTGCAGCAGCGTAGAGAGAGCAGGCATCACACGGGCAGCTGCAGCAGCTGCTGCAGCTGCACTAGCAGCTGCAGCAGCACTAGCTGCTGCAGTTACTTGCTTCTATCTTTTTGCTGCTGCTGCTGCTGCTGCTGCTGCTGCTGCAGTTTGGCAAGACGACTTTTTCTTTCGCGAGGAAATGAGCAAACGAGGGATGGCCGTGGACGCAGACCTGGTGAGTCTTGCTGCTGCTGCAGCTGTTGCTGCTGCTGCAGTTGCTGCTGCTGCTGCAGTTGCTGCTGCTGCTGCTGCTGCTGCAGTTGCTGCTGCTGCTGCTGCAGTTGCAGTTGCTGCTGCAACTGCCATATGGCTTTTCTGCAGCTTTGCTGCTGCGCGTTGCAGGACGAGCCGGACGCCCCAGCTGCAGCAGCAGAGAGCGGCGACAAGTAAGCAGCAGCAGCAGCAGCAGCAGCAGCAGCAGCAGCTGCTGCTGCTGCTGCAGCAAATGCAGCAATTTAGACGCATACAGCGGCTTCCGCAGATGCTGCTCTTCAGCTGCTGCGCTGCTGCTCCTTCCCCGGCAGCTGCAGGTATCTGCTGCAACAGCAGCAGCAGCAGCAGCAACAGCTGCTGCTGCTGCTGCTGCTGCTGCTGCTGCTGCTATAGGAATATTCTAAGTGGACCACCGTGTGCTCCGCTTGCAAACCCTAACTCTCAGCTCAAACCCTAAACCCTAAACCCTAAACCCTAGTTCTCGGGGCTCCCTAGAAGACCCGAATCGCTAAACCCGTGGTCAATATGCCGCTGCAGAAGAACCGCTAGGGTTTAGGGTTTAGGGTTTGGCGACTAAAGGGTTTTGGAAGACCTCCGAGGGTTTAGGGTTTGCACCAGGGACCTTCATGCGAGTTTTAGTGTGCTTGAGATGCTGCTACAGCAGCAGCAGCAGCAGCAGCAGCTGCTGCTGCTGCTTCTACAGCAGCAGCAGCTGCTGCTGCTGCTTCTACAGCAGCAGCTGCTGCTGCTGCGGCTGATATAGCAGCAGCTGCTGCAGCTGCTGCAGCAGCAGCTGCAGCAGCTGTTGCTGCTGTCCTTTCCGTGGCACTGCCACTCAAATCAAATTCATTGTTAAATATCCTGTCCGAGGGTTCGGGGTTTGTAGTCCGAGGCTAGGGTTTGCAGTTGAGGGTTTAGGGTTTAGGGTTTGAGGGTTTAGGGTTTAGGGTTTGCAGCTAGGGTTTAGGGTCTGCAGCGGCTTCAGGCCTCGGGGGCAGCCAGCCGCTTCCATCGCTGCGGCCACACGCAAGACAGAACCGCAAGGGTTTAGGGTTTAGGGTTTTAGGGTTTAGGGTTTGGGGTTTAGGGTTTGAGGCTTAGGGTTTGAGGGTTTAGGGTTTGGGGCCTATGCTTGCAGCCGCGGGAGCGTGCATGTGCGGCTGCGCCAGAGAGCCCTAGGGTTTAGGGTCTAGAGCGCACGAGGGTTTAGGGTTTAGGGTTTAGGGTTTAGGGTTTAGGGTTTACGGGTTGCTAATGAATTTGTTGTAGGGCTGCCTCTCTCGCCGCCTGAGAAGAGAAAGCCCTAAAGCCTCTCTTTCCTGCTGCAGCTCTTTTGTCCTTTTGGCCACAAACTGCGCGCAAACCCTAAACCCTAAACCCTAAACCCTAAACCCTAAACCCTAGGCCTCGAAGCCCGGGGCTCGCCGGCCGCGGCGAGCAGCGCCGAGCGCCTCAAACGGGGGTTTAGGGTTTAGGGTTTAGGGTTTAGGGCTGGGGGGGCTGACGGCGCTCGGGACCCAGACGCAGCGCTAGGGTTTAGGGTTTAGGGTTTAGGGTTTAGGGTTTACCTCGGGGGTTTCGTACTTCTTAATGCAACTCCTCGCGGCCTTTGCCAAACCCTTACATTTCAAAAACGTAATTGTCCGCGAAGTCATGCACTCCACGTAGTCGTCCAAACTCTCCCTTCTCGCAAACCCTAAACCCTAAACCCTAAACCCTAAACCCTAAACCCTAAATCCTAGGCATTCCACGTAGTCCTTTAAACTCGCCCTTCTCGCAAACCCTAAACCCTAAAACTCAAACCCTAGGCACTCCACGTAGTCGTCCAAACTCTCCCTCCTCGCAAACCCTAAACCCTAAACCCTAAACCCTAGGCATTCCACGTAGTCCTTTAAACTCGCCCTTCTCGCAAACCCTAAACCCTAAACCCCAAAGCCTAGACCCTGCGCACTCCCCGCAGCCATCCACACTGCCCTGCGTCCCGACCCAAACCCTAAACCCCAAACCCTAAACCCTAAACCCTAAACCCTAAACCCTAAACCCTCGCCTCGCCTGCACTTGTCTCGGATTTCCTTTCCAATTTGTTCTTTTATTATTTTGGATTCTTTTTTTTGCAACTCCGAAATTTCTTTTATTTCAAAAAAAGGAACTCGAGAAGAAGTCCGTCGAGAGACCACTGCGGGGTCCAGCGGGTCGTCCAGGAACAGCTTCTGCTGCTGCTGCTGCTGCTGCTGCTGCTGCTGCTGCTGCGGCTGCTGCTGCTGCTGCTGCTGCTGCGGCTGCTGCTGCTGCTCGGCGGAGGCCGGGTAGGTCTTCTCTTCAGGATTGCGAAGGCTCTCGGGCCGGCGAATCGCCGGCGACAGCCAACTCAGCATCGTGCTGCTGCTGCTGCTGCTGCTGCTGCTGCTGCTGCTGCTGCTGCTGCTGCTGTTCCCCCGGCTGCTGCCAGCATCGCTGGCGTTCCTAAGGCTGCAATTGCTGCAGCTGCAAAGGGGTGGGTGCTGCTGCTGCTGCTGCTGCTGCTGCTTCTGCTGCTCAACGCGCAGATCCCACGAGTCAACGGCAGCACCGGCAGCAGCTGCTGCTGCAGCTGCTGCTGCTGCTGCTGCTGCTGCTACAAATATCAGTTAGGCTCCCTGGGGAGCTCTTGCTGCAGCACAGCTCAAGAAATGCAGTAAAAAATAGATAAGTAGTCTTAAAGTTCGCTGCTGCTGCTGCTGCTGCTGCATGCAGCCACAAAGGTCACTGTCCCAGCCGCTGCCGCCGCAGCAAGAGCAGCAGCAGCAGCAGCAGCAGCAGCAGCAGCAGCAGCAGCTGCTGCTGCTGCTGCTGGCGAACTCAGCAGGTATTTGAAATATGATCTTCTGCTTTTGTTTTTTAATTTTTGGACCTTCGGAAACTGTCAAGACACTCCATTTAGCTTCCTTCAAGTCCGCAGCGGACGTCTGCTGCTGCTGCTGCTGCTGCTCTAGTCTTTGCTGCTGCTGCTCCCGCTGCTGCCGCAGCTCGTGCTGCTGCTGCTGCTGCAGCAATGGCTTCTAAAGCGTTCAGCCTCGCGCTGCAGGGAGGCGCAGCCTCCGTGGCTAGAAGCAGCGTCTACAGATTTGCTGCTGCTCCAGCAGCAGCAGCAGCAGCAGCGGCGACAGCAGCAGCAGCAGCAGCAGCAACGCACACAGCAGCGCGGCAGCCGCCTCTAGACAGAATGTGCACAGCAGCAGCGAGGCCCGCAGCAACAGCAAATCTAGGGGCAGCAGCAGCAGCAGCAGCAGCAGCAGCAGTAACAAAAAAAGCAGCAGCAGCAGCTGCTGCTGCTGCTCTCCTTCGCAGTTTTCACTCTGCGTCGGCGTCGAATGGACAGCAGCAGCAGCAGCAGGACAAGCAGCAGCAGGAACAGCAACAGCAGCTGCAGCAGCAGCAGCAGCAGCAGCAAGAAGAGCGAGGCACCCAGCAGAATTGTGAGCGCAGAACAGATAAATTCAGCTGCTGCTGTTTCTGCTGCTGCTGCTGCAGTCAGCGCTGCTGCTGCTGCAGTTAGCGCTGCTGCTGTTGCTGCTGGTGCTGCCGCACGGTCTACACCCTCCAGTCGCCCTAACAGCTGCTGCTGCTTCTGCTGCTGCTGCTGCTGCTGCTGCTGCTGCTGGTCCCTGGTGCTTCAGCTGCTGCTCTTGTTCTGCTGCTGTAGCTCTTCTTCGAGTGCTGCTTCAGTTGCTGCTGCTGCTACTGTAGTTGCCGCTGCTGCTGAAGCTGCTGCTGCTGCAGTGCTTGCCGCTGCTGCTGCTGCTGCTGCAGTTGCTGCTGCTGCGTTTGGTGTGATCTTTGCAGCCAAGACGTCGGCTTCTTCCATGAGCGATGAAGTAAACCCTAAACCCTAAACCCTAAACCCTAGGCTCTGCCTCGCGTCTAGATAGCTAGATGGCAAACAACTACCTAGCTAGCTAGTTGCTAGCTAGCTATCTGCTAGCTAGCTAGCTAGCTAGCTAGTTAGCTAGCTGCTAGCCAGCTAGGTAGCCAGCTAGCTGCTATCCAGCTAGCTAGCTAGCTGGCTAGCTAGCTAAACAGCTAGCTAGCTAGCTAGCCACGTAGCTAGCTAGCTAGCCAGCCGCTTAGCTAGCTAGCTAGCTAGCTAGCTAGCTAGCCAGCTCGTTTGCCTCCTCGGTGACGCTCACGCGGGCAGCCAGCTGGCTAGCTGCTGCCGCGCTGAGCGCCCCGCACCCGCTGCTGCTGCTGCTGCTGCTGCTGCTGCTGCTGCTGCAGGAGCTGGAGGCGAAGCTGCTGCAGCTGGTGGAGAAAACCCCCGTGGTGCTGTTTATGAAGGGAAGGCCCGAAGCCCCTCTTTGCGGCTTCTCGGCGAGGGCTTTGCTGCTGCTGGAAGCAGCAGGAGTTCGGGAGTACACTTTCGTCGACTGCAGCATTCCGCAGCAGCTGCCGCAGCAGCAGCAGCAGCAGCAGCAGCAGCAGCAGCGGCAGCAGCAGGAGCGGCAGGAGCAGGAGCGGAGGGAGCAGCAGGGGGCAGCGGGGGCTGCCTCTCAGCAGCAGCAGCAGCAGCAGCAGCAGCAGCAGCAGCTGCAGCAGCAGCAGCAGCAGCAGCAGCAGCAGCAGCAGCTGCAGCAGCTGCAGCAGCGGCGGCAGCAGCTGGGGAGGTGCGTGAAGCGGGTCTTCGACTGGCCCACTTTCCCGCTGCTGGTGGTTAAGGGCAAAGTTGTTGGAGGGGCTGATGTGCTGCAGGCGCTGCAGCAGCAGGGGCAGCTAGCTGCGCTCTTCAAGGGCCTTTCAGACAGCAGCAGCAGCAGCAGCAGCAGCAGCAGCAGCAGCGGCAGCGGCAGCAGCAGCAGCGGCAGCGGCGACGGCGGCAGCAGCAGCTAGCTGCGGTCTTTCCCGGCAGTTCGGAGCCCAGCAGCACCAGCGGCAGCAGTGGCAAGAGCTGCTGCTGCGGTAGCAGCAGCAGCAGCAGCAGCAGTGGCAGCTAGCTGCGCTTTTCCAGGGTTTTCGAGGCCACAGCAGCAGCAGCAGAAGCAACAGCAGCAGCCAGCGCAGCTTTTCCGAGCCCAGCAGCAGCAGCAGCGGCAGCAGCAGCGGCAGCAGCAGCAGCAGGAGGGGCAGCTAGATGCGCTCTTCCGGGGCCCTTCGGAGCCCAGCAGCAGCAGCAGCAGCAGCAGCAGCAGCAGCAGCAGCAGCACTTAGTGAGCGCCTGCTGGCTCTGCAGGAATGCTGGAATCTTTCGGATTTCTCGCGAACTATTCCTCATTTATCTTTTATTATTTATAATTTATCATTTATAATTCTTTATTTATCTTTATTGTCCTTTATTTGCTTCGATTCGGCCTTTTGCTGCTGCTGCAGCAGCAGCTGCTGCAGCAGCAGCTGCTGCAGCAGCAGCTGCTGCAGCAGCAGCTGCTGCAGCAGCGGGGGCTTTTATGCGGCTGCGGTGTACGTACACCTGCCGCCCGCGACTCCCACCCAATCCAGTCTTGAATTGTCTGTTCATCATTTATTATTTATTTATTTAAATTTATTTATTTATTTATTTATTTATTTATTTATTTATTATTTATTTATTTATTTATTTATTTGTTTATTTATTTGTTTGTGTCTGTTGTGGGGCTGCTGCTGGCAGCAGCAAGCAACGTAGCAGCAGCAGCAAATCGTTTGCCTATTTTTGCGCACTTTGTTCGCAGCTTTCTTTCTTTTTAATATTTGTTTAATTAATTAGTTTTATTTAATTAATTTTATTTATTTATTTATTTATTTATTTAATTTATTTATTTATTTATTTTTAGTTTTGCTTCTTATTTACCTTTTACTTCCTGCTGCAGGCGCTGAAGAGATGCAGCAGCACAGCAGCAGCACAGCAGCCGCAGCAGCAGCACAGCAGCAGCCGCAGCAGCAGCACAGCAGCAGCCGTAGCAGCAGCACAGCAGCAGCCGTAGCAGCAGCAGCAGGAGCAGCAGCTGCAGCACGTCGAAGGGGCCAAAAGGTTCCAGCTAAACTCCAAACCCTAAACCCTAAACCCTAAACCCTAAACCCTTCGCTATATGTAGTCACATCAAATCGCTGCGATTTAAAAGCCAAGGGTTTGTTCATCCTGGGGTTTAGGGTTTAGGGTTTAGGGTTTAGCCAACACAGGGCTGCCTCTGCCGCCCCAAAGCCTAAACCCTAAACCCTAAACCCTAGACAAGGTCCCCGTAGCCCCACCAAAGGAGCTGCTACATTGAAGCCCCAGGGGGCCCCCACAGGGGCCCCCAAAGGGGCCCCCGGGGGGCCCCCAAAGGGGCCCCCAGGGGGCCCCCAAAGGGGCCCCCAGGGGGCCCCCAAAGGGCCCATAAGAAGCTTTAGGGGGCCCCCCTTTGGGGCCCCACAGGAAGCCAAGAGGGGCCCCCTTGGGGGCCCCCTTAATGCTGCTTTGGAGGGGCCCCCAGGGGCCCCCAAATGAGGCCCCAAGGGGCCCCTCCATAAATCCCTTTTAGGGGCCCCCATAGCCTTTGGGGGCCCCCAAAGGGGCCCCCAAAGGGGCCCCCAAAGGGGCCCCCAAAGGGGCCCCCAAAGGGGCCCCCAAAGGGGCCCCCTTGAGGGGCCCCCAAGGCCATTAGGGGCCCCAAGGCCATTAGGGGCCCCCAAAGGGGCCCCCAAAACTTCGGGGCCCCTCGTGTGGGGCCCCCCAAGGGCCCCCCGAAAACCCTGGGGCCCCCAAGAGGGGCTCCCCTAGGGGGGCCCCTAGGGGGGCCCCTAGGGGGGCCCCTAGGGGGCCCCCCTGTTTGACCCTGGGGCCCCCCGGGGCCCCCCAAGGCCCCCTGGGGGCCCCCGAGGGCCCCCGGGGGCCCCCGAAGGCCCCCCGGGGCCCCCCAAGGCCCCCGGGGGCCCCCGGGGCCCCCCAAGGCCCCCGGGGGCCCCTGGAATTGGGAAAGTGGGTACTTGGGTTTTAAAGAAGGGGAAAAGAAAAAAGAATTGGAAAAGTTTAATTGTCTCCAAAAGAGGGAATAGTTGGAGACTTAAAGTCTGGACTTTCGTAAGCAGCCATGAGGAAGTCTCCCCAGAAGTTGGTGTAGGAGAGGTGGGGGTTGGGGGGGCTGCGCCTGCTGCTGCTGCTGCTGCTGCTGCTGCTGCTGCTGCTGCTGCTGCTGCTGCTGCTGCTGCTGGGTGTGGTGCAGGTGAGGAAGTAGCTGCTGCTGCTGCTGCGGCACTGCAGCAGCCAGTCGTAGAGCTCGGCCACGGGGCTGCTGCGCTGCAGTCGTTTGCTGCGCAGCAGCCGGCGAAGAGCAGCAGCAAAAGCTGCTGGCAGCAAACCAGAAACATTTCTTTTGGCGAGAGAAAGTCTGAAGTTGAGGTTTGGTGCTGCAGCATGGAGTGGGGCTGGTCCGGGGCCAGCAGCAGCAGCAGCAGCAGCAGCAGCAGCAGCAGCAGCGGCGCCCTCGGGGCTCTTGCTGTCCGGGCACAGCACGTGCAGCCACTCCCCGCTGCTGCTGCTGCTGCTGCTGCTGCTGCTGCTGCTGCTGCTGCTGATGCTGCACAGGTGCTGCACCTGCACGGGCTCGAAGGCCACGATCTCCTCTTTGCTGTTCAGCGTCAGCAGCGCCTCGAACGGCCCGAAGGGCGCAGGAGCAGCAGCAGCAGCAGCAGCAGCAGCAGCAGCAGCAGCAGCAGCAGCAGGGGCTGCAGTCAGCGTGCAGTCCGCAGCAGGAACTTTCGACCAGCTGCGAATTACAGGGCCCGAAGAGAAGGGCAAAGAGCTGCCCGCGCTCGCCGCCTCCAGCGCTTCAATTTCTGCTGCTGCTGCTGCTGCTGCTGCTGCTGCTGCTGCTGCTGCTGCTGCTGCTGATAGGAGGCAAAGGGACAGCAGAAGGCCTAAAGGGGCCCGGCCCCGCGGAGGCCGGGAAAAGCCAGAGCCAAACATCTTCCCAAGAGCTGCTGCTGCTGCTGCTGCTGCTGCTGCTGCTGCTGCTGCTGCTGCTGCTGCTGCTGCTGCTGCTGCTGACTGTACCCCGGAATACACACTGCTGCTGCTGCTGCTGCCGAGGTGTCTGTACACCTGAACACACGCTGCTGCTGCTGAGGTGTCTGTACACCTGAATGCCCACGGCTGCAGGCGCGCAGCCGCCGCGGCTTTTGGCCCGCGGGTCCCTCGAGCTTCGGATCTTTTGCTAATTTGAGTTAATTTGAAAAGCAAAAAGCAAAAAAGATGAAGTGGAGAGCAGACTGGCGAAAAAGAGCGGCTAGTTGACGCTGGGCGGTGTCACTACACCGCAGCAGCAGCAGCAGCAGCAGCAGCAGCAGCGCGGCGGCGGCGGCGGGCGGCGAAGCGGGACTCAACTCGCCTTCTTGCTGTCCAACAAACGCGAAAAAAGAAACAAAAAAGAAACAAAAAAGAAACAAATAAATTAAATAATCCAAAAGAATAAAAATGCGATCATTCGGGGGCTGTGGGTGCCGCCGACGGGCGCGGTCGAGCTGTCTGTACACCTCAAGCACGCGCTGCTGCTGCTGCTGCTGCTGCTGCTGCAGCGCGAAAACAAACGAAGTTCTGCAGCAAATTAAACCATTTGAGCCTTTTGGTTTCTTTTTAATTCATATTTGCAGAAATGAAAACACGAAGAACAAACAAAAGCCCCAAACGCCGCCACCCAGCCGCTCCACCGCGCAGCGGCAGCCTAAACCCTAAACCCTAAACCCTAAACCCTACACCCTAC
>NW_013654718.1:0-106138 GCF_000499385.1 Eimeria necatrix
CCTTTTGCTGCTGCTGCTGCTGCTGCTGCTGCTGCTGAGCGGCGGGCCGAAGAGCCCCTGCTGCTGCGGCTGCTGCTGCGGGCCACTGCCACGGCAGTGCCCTGGCGGCGCCTGGAAGACAGCCTGCGCTGCTGCTGCTGCTGCTGCTGCTGCTGCTGCTCTGCTGCTGCTTCCGGGTCGCTGTCCAGGGTCTCCTGGTATGTTGCTTCCTCTGTGTCTAAATCTGCTTCTGTCCCATCTGCTGCTGCTTCCGTTGCTGTGTCTGCTGCTGCTTCTGTTGCTGTGTCTGCTGCTGCTTCTGTTGCTGTGTCTGCTGCTGCTTCTGTTGCTGTGTCTGCTGCAGCTTCTGTTGCTGTGTCTGCTGCTGCGTCTGTTGTTGCTTCCGTTGCCCCATCTGCTGCTGCTTCCGTGGCTGTGTCTGCTGCAGCAACTGATGCTGCATCTGCATCTGCTGCTGCTGCTGCTGCTGCTGCTGCTGCTGCTGCAGCTGAGTCACCGAGCAAGTCATGGCTGTTGTCCACACTCATTTGCTGCTGCTCTTCTCGAGAGACCGGCGAATCGCCCCTTGCTGCTGCTGCTGCTGCTGCTGCTTCTGCTGCAGCTGCTGCTGCAGGGGCATCAGCATTAAGCGAATGCGAGAGCTGCTGCAGAGCTGCATTGAACTCGCCCTTGCTGCTCATGCTGCTGCTGCTGCTGCTGCTGCCGCAGGTTGGGGAGCCGTGGGCTTCAGTAAGCAGGGCATGCAGTCTGCTGCTGCTGCGCTGCTGCAGAGTCGCTTCTGCTGCTGGCGCTGCGGCTGCAGCAGCTGCTGCCGCTGCTGCTGCTGCTGCTGCTGCTGCTGCTGCTCGTGTCTGCCCCACTTTAAATGCAGGAGACTTGCTAGCAGGAGCAGCACGCACAGTCTTGAGGGAGACGCTGCTGCTGCTGCTGCTGCTGCTGCTGCTGCTGCTGTTTCTGCGAGGAGGGGGAAGGGAAGGAGCTGCTGAGCCTGGAGGCCCTGTGCGGCCAAAGCGTGCTGCTGCTGCTGCTGCTGCTGCTGCTCGCGAGGGAGTTGCAGCAGCAGCAGCAGATTCTGCTGCAATAGCTGCTGCCGAAGAAATCCGGTGGCTTGTTCTCATGACCCTAAACCCTTTGTACCACCGAGGGTTTAGGGTTTAGGGTTTAGGGTTTAGCGCTTCGCAACCAGGGGAAACACACCCCATCACAGAAGCCCCGAAGCAACAGCTGCCTGGTGCAGCAAAGTGAGAAGCGAGCTGCTGCTGCTGCTGCTGCTGCTGCGATTGCTGCTGCTGCTGCTGCTGTTGCTGCTGCGGCTGCAGCTGCTGCTGCTTCTGGGGTCTTCGCCGACTACTTCTGCCAGAGGTTGCTGCAGCTGTTTGAGATGCTGCTGCTGCTGCTGCTGCTGCTGCTGCTGTCAGTCACGCTCCCGCAGGGGGCCCCCTGGGGCCCCGAGGGTTTGGCTTGTTGTCTGCTGCTGCTGCAGGTGGCAGATCTTCTGGTGGGTGGGGGGCAGCAGCCATTACGAGAGGGGGAGTGATTGCAAACCCTAAACCCTAAACCCTAAACCCTAAACCCTAAACCCTCGCAGCTCGCGACCCTGTGAGCTGGGAGCAGCTGGCCTCCAGCGATGCCAACCCCAAACCCCAAACCCTAAACCCTAAACCCTAACTTAGATGCAAAAAGAAACATAAAATGGCTGTTGTTGGTCGCTACTGAGAGAGTTGGGGGTCTCGTGGCCCCACCGTCTAGGGTTTGCTGTACGTACACCTGGCGCTGGGGCAAGTGGAAACCCTAAACCCTAAACCCTAAACCCTCAGCCTAAACCGCGGCCCCGAACTAGAACTTTAACGCAAAGGCGCCTCTAAAAGAGAAGAAGAGGCTGAGGGAGCCAGGGGATGGCTTTGGCCCTGGGGTGTAGTGACACCTGAGGGCGGCTGTAGGTTTGCTGCTGCTGCTGCTGCTGCTGCTGCTGCAAGCTGTCTGTACACTCGACGGACTTTTATGCATTTATTTCGCATTTTAAACCCTCAACAAACCCTAAGACCTGCAAACAACCCCGAGCCTCCCGCAACCCCGCAGCGCCACCGCTGCTGCCAGCAGCAGTCCTGCTAGCCTCTGTTTGGACCGAACCCGAGGCGAACTGAATTAAATAAGTTCTTTAAAACATTAAATTAATAAAATGATGCACCAGACATAAGTCTGCGGCCCAACTTGGCGCCGCAACCGCTCCCGCCGGCTGTCCTTCCAGTGTCTGGCCAGCTTGAGGTGTATGTACACCTCACCCTTTACAACTAGTTCTTGCCTCCTTCGACAAAACAGCAAAAGGCATAACTTCACAGTGTTTCGCCTCCAGCCCCACAAGCCCAGAGAAGCCGCGAGACAGCAGCACCGATCGCCAGCTGCTGCAACAGCAGCATATTCCTCTGCAGCAGCAGCAGCAGCAGCAGCAGCAGCAGCAGCAGTTCGTGAAGAGATTCATTTATGCTTCCCTAGCTTTGGGGGACCCCAGTGCATGCGGCCCCCTGAAACCCCTCATTCGCCTTCTTGGCTTTTGGCCTTCTCTCGAAGTCGCTGCTGCTCAGTTTGTCTTCTTAACAAAAAGTCGAAAATGAAAAGTTGGGGTTTTGTCTTAAGAGGAACACTGCAGCTAGCTAGCCTGTGGCGTGCTTCCTACCTAGCCGGCTACACGGGTAGCTAGCTGGCTAGCTGGCTAGCCACCTGGGGAGCTAGCTAACTACTGGACAAGCTAGCTAGCTACCTGACGAGCAAGCTGGGTACCTAACTAGCTTGCAAGCTATTGAGTAGCTGGCTAGCTGTCCGAGTATCTAGCTGCTGCTGCGGCAGCAAATCGCTAGCTGAATACTTCCCATTGCGATCTAGCCAGATCTATTTGACTGGCTAGCTAGCCAGCTCGCTATCTGGGCGAATGGAAGTGGCTGCGTGGTCAGCTAGCTGGGCAGTTCTTGCCACTGAGCTAACTGGATAGCTGCCTAGCCAGCTAAGTGTCCACTCCAGTTGAACTAGCTAGCTAGCTAGCTAGCCACGCAGCACCTACTTCTGTTGCTGCTTGTATTTCCCTTTTAGTTCTGGTGCTGAGGAAGTCTTTGGACCTCGCCAAAAATGAGAGAAAGTTGTGCTTCGGTCAGAGGCGCCCAGGAAGGAAGCAGCAAAAAAAGAAAATTAAAATCTCTTTTGCTGCTGCTGGCAGCACGGCCCTGCTGCTTGTTCCTGGCTTGTCTTTTGCTGCATCTTGGCTTCGGGGACACCTGGCAGCTCCAGTCCTCCTTTTGCTGCTGTCTCCTCTCTGAAAACTCACAAAAAATCCCCCATTTGCTGCTGCTGGGCCTCCTGCTGCTGCAGCGTGTGCCTGCCAGAGGCAGCTGCAGGAATGCATGTGTTCTCCATGCGGCAAGTCAGGCTTTTGGGGATTTTCGCAAGTTTAGAGATCTCTGATGAATCCCGAGGGCCTCTCTCTGTCCTTCTTCAATCCTTCTTGAATATCCCTTCGAGTCCTCTAGACTTCTTCTTAACTAGATTGTCTTCATTTTCTGTTCTTTTGCTGGGTCTCTTCGGGGTGCTTTTACTTCTCCATTTTCTTGCCAAAGGTGCAAAAGCAGCAAAATCTTTCTTTCTGAGGCCACAAAGAGAAGGGCCTGTTTTTCTTTTAATTGTCTTCTTAGTTATACAGTTGTAGGAGGCCTACGGCGGCAGCAGCAGAGATGCACTCAGCTTCAGCTGCAGTCCTTTACGGCAGCAGCACTGCAGCAAAAGTCAATCTTTAAGCTGCAGGCCTAGGAGACTTTCTGCAGGCCCAACAAAGAGGGGGCCCCAACACTTGCTTGAGAACCCAAGTCCAGAAGTACTTTTTCTTGGCGGAAAAGGAAAACCTGAAGCCACACTCCTCCGGAGCAACTCACTGCACACCAGGCCTTCAAACTTTCTTGAGAAGATTTCAGAAAGGCCCTAAAAGCCCCGCGGTTTTGCAGCTGCATGCATGCTCCCAGCGGGGAAGCCCCCTGGGGCCTGTTGGAGGTTCCCTCGGATATCCGGGATCCCAGATAGTCCACCCGCTTTTGTCTTCTTGAGATTTTTGCAGAAAATAAACATCTTTTGTCTGTAGCCCAAAGCCCAGTCGACCCCGTGGCGGTCTTTCAAGTGAGCCAAACTCACCTGTGCTGCCACTTTCTGGCTTTTAAGTCTTTGTCCTTCTGACTACGGAGGTGGACGCCTGCCAGTGCGCCCAGAAGTCATTCCTAAAACATTAAAAGAGTCCAGAGAACATCCTCGTTGGCCAAATTGCCAAAGGACACAGCTGTTCTTTCCTACCTGCAGAGCCCCACGGGACCGCTTTCCCTATCAATGAAGCCTTTTACATGATAATAACTTCCGAATTGTTTTTTGAAATTCAACTTTTTGAGCTGTGGACCCTGAAGGGTATTTCTGGGCTACAAGGAGCGCTGCGCACTCCAGGTGCCCCCAGCCAGAGGCTGTCACAGGAGGCTTCCTTCTCCTCTCGCAACAAAATTTTTCTCTTTGAAAAATAACGAAGTTAAAAAACTTTTGCAAAAGATACTAGTGGGGTGGCCGCATGGTGGCTGTCTCCCTCAATCTGCTGCCGGGGCCTACAGGCACTTGCTTCGTTGTTGTCTGGCCAGTCCTTAAGAGGGGCAGCACTTGAAGATTTTCTTAATCCGAAGACATCGCTGTATTTAGTCTAAATGCCATTTAGAAAGAACTCCGAAATATTCTCTTTAAAAACGCCGGCAGGAAGGCTTAAGTCAAGAGTGCCTTCTATGTCGCTTATTCAGAAAGAAAAAGCACCGGCTTCAGCAAAAAAGCTGCCAAAGAGGGGTTAATGAGTGTTTCTGTCTTGAAATCCTGTTTCATTTCGACAAAAAAGATTTCAAAAAGAATATTAACTTTTGCGGGGGAAAACCCAGTAAACGCCGTTTGGACTCAGCGCGATTGCGGCCCTTATTTGCTGCTGTTTGCAGCATTCTGCAGAAGGTATTTGTTTGGAAAAGGGAAGCAATTTAATTTTCCAAACTACGTTTCGAGAATTGTTTTCAAAGAAAACGACTTCAGAGTTCTATGTGGGTCCTCTCACTGGTACTCGGGCACTTTGGTCTTTCCTTTCCCTCCATATAAGGCGGCCTCAGTAAGCCATTTGTGTTTATTTTCACAAATTGCAGAACAAATTTAAACTTTAAGAAATTTTTTAACGTTTCAACTTAGACTGTGCTGCTTGCAGGAGCAAGACTTGCTGCCAATCGCAGCTAAAGCGGTCCACCAGCGGCTTCTAGAGCTGTGGGCCATTTTCATGTAGTTTAGGGCTTTAGCTTTGGCATTTTTTTAAAGTGGCCTAATGAATTTCTTCCGTTTCTCGCAAAGACAGACAAACATCAAAAAATTAGCTATTCTTCCGGTCAACTTTCTTAGAAAAAAGAGAGAAATAGCTTTTAAAACTTGGCCAAATTTAAAGAAAGATGAAACTTAATACTTCACTGTCACTAAGTGAAGTTTTCCAAAGCCATCATTAGGCAAAGTTAGCCCTTGCTGCAGAGGCTACTGGGGCCCCGTAGCCGTCAAGTATAATGCAGCATTCTTAAGAAATGTTTAAAGTGCCTTTTGGCAGCTGGGGAAGATAAGAAGGGGTTGTTGAAGAGAAAACAATTACAACTTCACTGTTTTGCTGTCTCAAGCTCAAAGGGGGCAGCAGAGCTTTGCTGCAGCAGACGCTGCAGCAGGAACTTGCCGCAGCAGACGCTGCAGCTGCGTTTTGCTGCAGCAGAGTTTTGCTGCAGCAGACGTCGCAGCAGGGCCTTACTACAGGAGACGCTATAGAAAAGCTTTGCCGCAGCAGGCGCTGCAGAAGAGCTTTGCTGCTGCACACGCTGCAGCAGGAACATGCTGCAGTGAACGCTGCAGCAGAGCTTTGCTGCAGCAGAGCTTTGCTGCAGCAGAGTTTTGCTGCAGCAGAGTTTTGCTGCAGCAGAGTTTTGCTGCAGCAGACGCTGCAGTAGAGCGCTGGCGGAAGCACGGCTCCAGCGGTTTGGCTGTGGCTGCTCGGGCACTGGAGTTCAGAGCTTGTGCTTTGCGGGGTTTAGGGTTTAGGGTTTAGGGTTTAGGGTCTAGGGTTTTCCTCACTCTATTCGGCTAGAGATTATACCTAAACAGCATTTAAAACGGCATTTATTACATAACTTAGGGTCTAGAATATAAGGGTCTTGATCCAAGGCATTCTTTTGTATTAGGTTAATCTGTAAGAGGGGCCCCCAGGGGCTCTCGGGGCCCCCAGGGGCCCCCAGGGGCCCCGGGGGCCCCCAGCAGCTGCTTTGGAATCTTTTTGTCTTGTTTGGCTTATGTCTGTAATTGCATTTCTTCTCTTATTAATTCATCAGAAATTCGATTTTTATTTGCTATGGCGTAGGGTTTAGGGTTTAGGGTTTAGGGTTTGGCAATGGGACTTCTGGTGGTTCTCACGCTGCTGCTGCAGTGTTGGGGGGCCCTCGGATTTCTAGGGTTGGGGGGCCCCAGGGCCCCTCGAGGAACGCTTGAAGCCAAAGATGAGGGAGGTAGCTGCTGCTGCTGCTGCTGCTGCTGTTGCTGCCAGTTCTGTTTTTGCTGCTGCTGCTGCTGCAAGTGCTTTTTGCTGCTGCTGCTGCCGCCGCCGCCGCCGATGTTTTGCTGCTACAAGTGCCGCTGTTGTTACGGCTGCTGTTGTACTGCGGATACTGCTATTACCATCGCTGCTGCTGCTGCTGTTGCTGCTGCTCGTGCAGCAGCCAGAGCTGCTGCTGCTGCTGCAGCCGCCTCTCAACTGCTGCTGCTGCTGCTACTGCAGCTAATGATCTCCGCCTTTGCTGCTGCTGCTTGCGCGTGCAGACGTTGTCCGGCTGCTGCGCGTTGAAGAGCTTCAAGCCATCAGCAGCAGCAGCAGCAGCAGCAGCAGCCAAGAGGCTGCGGTGCTGCTGTTCACCTCATGGGACTCAAGCAGCACGTACTAAACCCTAAACCCTAATAAATAGCCCCTGGCAGCAGAGGGTTTAGGGTTTGGGGTTTAGAAGGGAAAAAGTTACTCCTAAGCCTCTCCTGCACTCTTGACTTACCTCTGCTGCCTTGTTTACTTGTAGACTCCAGAGTTTAGGGTTTAGGGTCCAATTTAGGGTTTGGGGTTTAGGGTTTAGGGTTTAGGGTTTAGGGTTTAGGGTTTGGGCGCGCAGGTTGCTGCTGCAAACGTGGCGGCAAGCGGCTCTCGCGTTTCAGCAGAGCCAGCGAGGGTCTCTTTCTTTGTTGTCTTTGTCTTTATCTCTTTTTCAAAAAAGAGACAAGACGCAGCCCGCCAAGCTGCTGACAGCAGCATTTGACTGCGCGCAGCAGCAGCAGCAGCAGCAGCAGCAGCAGCAGCAGCAGCAAGTGCAGCAGCAGCAGCAGCAGGATGCCAGGTCCCTGTGCCGCAGTCTCGGCGTTTCTGCCTTTCCTGCTCTTCTGTACTTCACTCCACAGCCGATACGCCCGACGCAGCAGCAGCAGCAGCAACCGCAGCAGCAGCAGCAGCAGCAGCATAGGCAGCTGCAGCAGCAGCAGCAGAAGCAGCAGCGGTACTGGGGGATTTGGGACGACCAGGAAGATCTCTCTCTGCATCCCCGAGCGACAAGGTAGGAGCTGCGAGAGAGATGAAAACGCTGTTGCTGCTGCTGCTGCACCCTTTTGCTGCTGCTGCTGCTGCTGCTATTTTTGCGTGGTGTTGCTGCTGCTGCTCACTTGCTGCTGCTGTTCGCTGCTGTTGGTTTTACGGTGGTGCTGCTGCCGCCGCTGCACACCTGCAGCAGAAGAAACGGGAGACGAACAGCCCAGCAGCAGCAGCAGCAGCAGCAGCATGGGAAGCGGTAAGCCCTAAACCCTAAACCCTAAACCCTAGTTGCTCACATTTGCTGCAGGTACAAAGGAGACCTCTTGATGAAGGAAGCAATCGTTGATTGGATGAAGCTGCTGCATGCAATCTCCCGCCTGCAGCGGGTAGTTAGCAGCAGCAGCAGCAGCAAGGAGGCGCAGCAGCAGCAACTAGAGGAGCGGCTGCAGCAGCAGCAGCAGGTCATTCAGCAGCAAAAGCAGCTACTGGAGCAGCAACAACTGGAACTGGAGGCGCTGCGTAGGCAGCTGCGTCAGTAGTAGCAGTTGCTGCTGCTGCTGTTGCTGCTGCTGCTGTTGCTGCTGCAGCAACTGCTACTGCTGACGCAGCTGCAGCAGCAGCATCTAACCCAGCAGCAGCATCCAGAGCAGCAGCAGCATCTAGAGCAGCAGCAGCTGCAGCAGCAGCGAGACTAGCAGCAGCAGCAGAATAGCTGGTCGGAGCCTCCGCTTAATACTTCTGTTTCTGGGGAAGTTCCCCAGCATCAGAGCAGCAAGTCGTGCAGCAGGAGCTGCTGCTGCTGCTGCTGCTGTTGCGGTTCTATAAGCAGTTCCTGCTGCTGTAACGGCCAGCGGCGCCGTCACAGCTCCGCTGCTGCAGCTGCTGCAGCTGCTGCAGCTGCTGCTGCTGCTATGCAGCAGCAGCAGCAGCAGCACCAAGATGTCGCCAAAGGTTCGCAGCTTGCAAGGCAACAAAAACAACTAATAAATTGTTGACGCAGCGGTCGCTGCTGCAGCACAAGCAGCAGCTGCTGCTGCAGCACAAGTAGCAATTGCTGCTAGTCGTGTTGCTGCTTTTCCGTTGTTCTGTTTATTGTGTTGCACCAAACTACTATACGGGATGCAATGCTTTGCTGCTGCTGCTGCTGCTGCTTGCCATTCTCTGCGGCTCTGCTGCTGCAGGCCCCAAACCCTTCCCCAATGGTACAGCATTGAGGGTTTAGGGTTTAGGGTTTAGGGTTACTTTCTCGAGGCCGCTGAGCTCGCTGTCGCTCGCTGCTGTGTTTACTGTTTCATTTGTAACAGCAGGAGGGTACAGTTTCGCGCTGCTGTCTACTTTTTGTTTGCTGCTGCTGCTGCCGCTGCTGCTGCTGCTGCTGCTGGGAGATACCAAGGAAGCTCCCTGCACTCGCTGTTCTGCTTGCACCAACTGCTGCTGCATTGCAACGGCTACTTTGAGTGCAAAGATGCTGCTGCTGGTTTCCGCAGTTGCTGCTGCTTCCGTTGCTGCTGTTGCAGCTGCTGCTTCAGCTGCTGCTGCTCCTGCTGCTGCTCCGTCTTCAGCAGCAGACACAGCAGCGGCGCCTGCTGCAGCACCCACCTGCGACGGGGTGGAAAGCATGTCTTGCAGCTCGCCAGCTTCGGCAGCAGCAAGCGCAGCAGCAGCAGCAGCAGCAGCAGCAGCAGCTTGCTTCTCTCTTTGCATCCAGCTTTTAATGGTAAAAACGGCGAGAACAATTGCAGAAAAGACGATCAAGCCAGCCCCACACAAGGAGGCTACATTGAAACCCTCGCCAATGATCAGCTGCTCGCATTCACGCAGCAGCAGCTCCCAAGGTTAGTGGTAGGGTTTAGGGTTTAGGGTTTAGGGTTTACGAGCCGGATGGCTCTGCACGAGTTGAGCAGCCACGGCGTTGGCTTTAGGCCTTGGAAACAAATATACACTGCGGGGCAACGCCAAAGCGCCGCACCGAGGGTTTAGGGTTTAGTGTTTAGGGTTTAGGGTTTAGTGTTTAGGGTTTAGGGTTTACTTGGAAGGAGTAGCTGAAGACAGCATCCAGGTTTTGGACAATGGCGATTGTCGCCGCAGACTCAAACTCTAGAGCGCTTATGAGGCACAGCTGCGCCCCCAGACCCAGACAGGGAAGCACTGCGAAAAAGCGTAAACCACTACGGTTTAGGGTTTAGGGTTTGGCGCTTAGGGTTTAGGGTTTAGGGGTTTGAATCTGTCGACCTGGCAGCTGAAGATGTGGAAGCAGCAAGGACTCGCGGGAGTTCAGCAGGCAAGGGTTTACAGGCAGCTCCGCGTGGTCCCCCGGAGGGGGCGTGGAACCTCGGGTTTAGGGTTTAGGGTTTAGGGTTTAGGGTTTACGGATGAGGGCTGTCCACTCGGCGGGCTCGAGGCTTTTGAAGAAAGAAGCCGTAAATGGAGAAACGGATAGCACCAAAGGCAAAAAGAAAACAAGACCAAAAAACATCATAAACAAAACCGAAAGAATAGGGGGCCCCCTTGTGGCCACGTGCCGCCCCAGAACAAACGACACGCCGTCTGCCCTCCACAGCCACACAAACCCTAAACCCTAAACCCTCAGCCCTCAACCCTAAACCCTAATCCACATACAACCGCCCGAACCCTGTGTGGCCATTCAAAACCCTAGGATTCCACTCCCCTTCTACGGCCCAGCTTCACAGGTTTGAGACTGCATAGGAAATTTACTATCTAAACCCTAAACCCTAAGTCCTAGACCGTTTTGGCTAAAGCCTATGCTCCAACTCTCTTGTAAGCAACACTTTAAAAATGCTTTCTTCTTTTGGCAGGCCTGCTCAACCTCTGAGGGTTAAGGGTTTAGGGCTTAGGGTTTAGGGTTTAGGGTTTACGGAGAAAGGCGCCGACGACCAGCATGATAAAAGCCCCGCCCTTTGTAATGTTGTCAATCATTGCGATCTCACTTTTGGAGTTCTCGGCGATAATTGCTGCAAACAAACCCTAAACCCTAAACCCTAAACCCTAAACCTCAAACCTCGTTCTGGGCCTGAAGCAGCACCATGGCTCCGTGATGTGCTAGGGTTTATATCGCCTCAAATAACAATCCAGGGCTTAACTTGTGCTAAGGACTAGTTTAGGGTTTAGGGTTTAGGGTTTACTGCCGCCCCCGAGGGTCGCGTGCATGAGGCCCGGCTTCGCAATGAGCAGAATGCCAAGGCAGCAAACCAAAACCATACTCCATAACCTGCAGCAGCAACAGCAGCAGCAGCAGCAGAAAAGCAGCAGCAGCAGCAATACCGCCCCCGGAAGCACAAGTTGTCCATTCAGTTTCGTGTTTCTTCAACTCAAAATGTCTGCCCCTACCACAGCAGCAGCAGCAGCAGCAGCAGCAGCACGCACAGCAACGAAACCAAAAAAAGCGGAACCACAGACAGCAGTAGCAGCAACACAGATAGCAGCAGCAGCAGCAGCACAAACAGCACCACAAGCAGCAGCGGCACAAATAGCACCACCAGCAGCAGCAGCCCAAACAGCACCAACAGCAGCAGCGGCACGAACAGTACCAACAGCAGCAGCAGCACAAACAGCCGCGGCAGCAGCAGCAGCACAAACAGCCGCGGCGGCAGCAGCAGCACAAACAGCCGCGGCAGCAGCAGCAGCACAAACAGCAGCAGCAGCACAAACAGCAGCAGCAGCAGCAGCACAAACAGCAGGAGCAATATACCAGCCAAGTCCTTCCTTTTGAATTACAGCCCCAAGAAAAGCGGCCCAAATTGTCGCCGACAGCCCCACAGCTGCTGCATCTCCCAGAGGCAGGCGCGAGAGAGCAACATAGTAGAGAGCTGAAGAACAAAAAGAAAAATTAAAAACAAAATTAAAAACCCAGCAGCAGCAGCAGCCACTGCAGCAGCAGCAATACGAACAGCTCGGCCCGCAGAAACGGCACCAACAGCAGCAGCGGCATCAACACCCCAGTCGGCAGCAACAACAGTGACAGCAGCAACAGCAGCGACGGCAGCAGCAACAGCAGCAGCAGCAGGAACAGCAGCAGTAACACCAGCAGCAGCAACAGCAGCAGCAGCAGCAACAGCAGCAGCAGGAACAGCAGCAGCAGACCGTGGCAGATAACGGCAATGATCCCTCTGGCGAGTAAAAATTTGGCGAGAGGTTCTTTGTAATGGAGATATTTGAAAGGGTTTATTTTGCGGACTTGACAAATAACGACACAGAGCACAGACTGAAATATAAACCGAAAAAGCAAGACCTGCAGCAGTAGCAGCAGCAACAGCAGCAGCAGCAGCAACAACACCGAAACAAAAGCAGCCAACCACGTCAAGAACAGCAGCAACTGGCCCCTCCCGAACTCTTTAAAACGCCTCCCGAAAAG
Source organism: Eimeria necatrix (assembly GCF_000499385.1). Lineage (NCBI taxonomy): Eukaryota > Apicomplexa > Conoidasida > Eucoccidiorida > Eimeriidae > Eimeria > Eimeria necatrix. Next base: position 12,006 of record NW_013654718.1, read on the forward strand.
TTCGCCATGAGATTGGGGTGCCCCTGGGGGGTTAGGGTTTAGGGTTTAGGGTTTAGGGTTTACGTTGAGTATAGGGAGCCCGGCCGAACAAACCACCTTTGTGAGCACCCCAGTGCAAGAGTAAAGAAAAGCCCCAATTGCTGACAGCAGAATTCCTTTAGAAGCAGCGCAGCAGAGAGACACGCGGCTGCTACGCTGCTGCTGCAGCGGAGACAGCCGCTGCAGTGCCGATGATATCATTTTGCTGCAGAAGGAGCCGTTTTGCTGCGAGTGCAGCAGCAGAGAAAAGCACAAACGCAAATGTGTATTTCAAGCAGCTGCATTTGGGCGCATGCGGGGCTTCAGTGTACGTACACCTGGAAGTGCATGCACGTGTCATTCATTCATTGATGTCTTTGTTTCCATCCAAAAAAGATATTTCAGATGATTCCGGACTTGTCTTCAAATTCGCGTCACAACGATGTGTTTGCTGCGTTGCATGCATGCAACTGGAAGCAAAAAACACAAGAAATAAATAAAACGTGCACGGAAACCCGTGCACCTTTGCCCACAGTGTGAATAAGCGCAAAAACACACTTTTCTGGAAATGTGCCGCATGCATGCGCGCATGCATGTATTTCCTTGACCAAGAAATGCACAGGCAAAGAAAATGTATAAGAAAAGGCTTGCTCTTACACAAGAATATATACATATATATATAATGTATACTCGAATGCAGGTAAAGATGCATGAATATATTTATATCTTTGCATGCATATATTAATTTCATATGCGCCTTCTCTTGTACCTGTTTTCTCGGCTTTTCCCAAACGCAGCAGCCAAGTTTGGCCCGGAAAAGGAATTGTAGAGGGCCAGCAGAAAAAGAAATCTAGGGTTTAGGGTTTAGGGTTTAGCCTTCAGAGTTTCCAGTGGCTCCAAACAAAACCCGTTCTCAAGCCCAAACGCTAAGAGCCAGGAACGGGGGTTACCGCAGCGGGGAACCTAAATAGAATTAAAAGAAACGGCAGAAAGCGGCAAGAAAGCCTCGAGACAGACGGATCGGGTAAAAAGATTAAAAAGTGCAAAGAGGGGGTTGCTTCGAGCCCCCGAGAAGACCTCGCGGAGAGTTCTTCTTCATTCCAAACCCTAAAACCTAGCCCCAAACCCTAAGCCACCGAGCGGCAGAGCTCAACAACAAAGTAAAGCACTCCGCAGCCGCTGGGCATCATCAACAGCTAGCGAGTTAGCTGGGTTCCGCCTGAAAAGCAAGACAGAAACACCATCAAACCCTAAACCCTAAACCCTACTGCGGCCTGCACGTAGCGACGCTGCAACGAGGCTTGATTTCGCTCTCGTTTCCCTCAAAGATTAACCTCCTGTTCATGGGTAAAAATCTAAAAAAAGGGTTTGTGGCTGAGAGGGAAGGGTTTAGGGTTTGTGCTGCAGGGCGTTGGCAACAGACCAGTGGCACAGGCAAGGCGCCGGGGGGTCGGCCACTGCGGAGAAGGGAAAGGCAAAAAAAAACAAACCCTTAGTCCCCCCAAAACGCTTGTTAGCCAACCTAAATAGAGTTTTTGGCTTAGGGTTTTCTTACTAGGGTTAAAACATCGGAAGACAACTGTTTAGAGGCGCTCTCGCGGTGTTCCCGCTCGCCCAGCAGCAAAAGCTCCTGTGCTGCTGCGGCTCAAGCTGCCACTGGCAAGCCCCAGTCGGCAGTGTGCGCTCGTTTAGTAGTTTTGCCAGGAATTACCCCACCGAATAATTCATTTTAAAGTAATTCTTATCTTGTTTGAGCTGCTCAAATCCGCACTTTCAAACCCAGGCACCAAGCGCTAGGCGCCTGGCTGTGGGTCGGCGAGCTGCGGGATTTTATCAAGTTCAGCGACAACGACTGACAGGGAGTACAAACTTGCATTCTAGACGCTAAACCACGCAAAAACCCAAACCCTAGCTGAATACATGGGTCATAAACGCTTATTCCTTAAAAAGGGATTAGGGGAATTCGAAAAAAAATCTCAGAGCTACAAAAAAGCACACACACAAGGCGCTAGAAGCCGCGCCCTTACTCTTTGCGGGCTTATTCTTAGTGCTTCCAGTTTCCGGCGACAGTTACACTCGTGTGATCCAAGTTCAGCAATTTCATGAGGCATTTGACACTCTCCTATGAAGGTAATACTAAAGTTAGAGGTTCCATGAGGTCCCATACGCCATTTTTAACCAAGATAAACTCAGAAAGACATTAGAAAGGCTTCCCCAAGGAGGCAGGCTGCTGGGGCTTCGGCCAATGATGCTAGCAAAGGGAATAGCAGGAAGAGTAGTGACGGGGAGGTGCCAAATAGTGTCTTTTCCATTTTATTTAAGAGAAAACTCCATCATGTTTCAGCAGCTAGTATGAAAGGGGCTGATGCTACGTAATCCTCTCTGGGCTAGCGACTCTGGAGTTCTTATGTGGCTCAAACTGCACACTTTAGTGGAGGCGAGAGCCGTTCCGCCTCGGCAAAATTTCTTCGTCGTAGTGAATCAATTCCATTGCCATTTTCAGAGAAACAAGCAACAGGAAATCGGATTGTTGCTGAGAAATAGGCAAGTACAGCAACAAAGTTATCCTATTGCACACGCAAGATGCTGCTTTCAGTTCAACCGCCTTTCTGGGGAGCTTATCTATATGCAGTTCCACTTGTTTTAAACGCATTTTAAAATGCATTGGTGCACGCCGACTGGCGTAAACTGAGAGCGAGAATGCACCACCTACAGATGCTGAAGAATTTTAGTTTCTCATTACACGGCCTGTGCCCATGCTGAAATGTGCAGAAGTGCACCGCTTTCCAGTTGTGGACTCGCAGCAGCGTAGATTCTTGATCTGAGCTAGATTTTCTGACCTTTGGTTCACACTTAACAGAGAACAGTGCACCGAAACGCCAATAGATGTTGGGTTTTTCATGTTGTTCAGAGTGGTCTGGGCCTTGTCACCAGTGCCAGCGTAGAGGGTGTCCTAAATCTGCATAGAAGTGTAGGCTAAAAACGTTCTGTTCAACCACACCGATAGACAAAACAATTTCATACGGCAACTGCACCATGGTGGGCAGCAGATAAGATAACGACGCTGGCACACTGGGGGTGGTGAAGGTAGAGTCATTTCCAAGGAACTGCGATGATCATCCGCTCATCAGGTCGCAGTAACCCTGGGGGCTGATGGTGCCAACGGCTCTGCAAGTTTTTTTCTGGATCGGCTGAAGTGAGGCACCTGGCCCTGTTTTATGGCCCTTGACGAGAAAGGAGGCTTTTCTGCGACTGGCGAAGCCAAAGTTCTTTTCGTAGTTTCAACCCTAGTGTTTGCATGCATGAATGCAGAGGCGTAGAGGGAATTGTCTAGGTTAGAGTAAAATTTCGGTTTCTTGTGCGAATCGCAGTTCGGAAAGTTCTGAATGTATTCCGTATGATATCCTTGCTCAGGCAAATTCCTAGAACGGCAATTTCTACGAAGCCTGTAGTGTTATGGATGTACCAGGTCTGCAGGAGCTTGAGGGTTCCTGTCGATGCTACGTGCTTAGATCTGTTCGTGAAAAAGCGAACTGGGATGCTGACCTGATTTCCACCCAGCTAATGCGCAGAGGAATATGCGGAGAACTCCATTTCCTCTGTATGACTGCGAGCTCGTACAACCTGCTTCAAATTCTGGTTTTGTCTTTCCCACTCCCATTGACTGCCAGCCACTAAACACAGAAGTTCAGTATATGTGCCTCCAGAGAGGCCACTGCTAAGAGCAGTCAAGAAATTGTGGAGCTCACGTGTTGGATACCGCGAGAGTTCAGTATATGTGCCTCCAGAGAGGCCACTGCTCAGAGCAGTCAAGAAATGGGGGAGCTCACGTGTTGGATACCGCGAGACTTCAGGCAAAAATTTGCACGAACGATGTCAACTAGAGAAAATCCACACTGCACAGAAGAAACATTCGTTGCGGAATATCGAAAGCAGTGTGCTAGCACGGTTTGCGTGTCTGATGTAGGCAAAAAAACTGAGATTCGAATAATGCGGGTCTGTCGATCTCTTGCTGCATAAAGATTGTCAAGGAAACTGCCATCCAAAGCGAATTGGGATGTCAAGTCTTCAAACTTGTGCCGGGAAGCCACCAGGACGATGCCTTCCAAAAAGAGGACTCGTTTGCCAGCTTGGCTTGCACTTCATTTCAGGCGTTCTCCTTTGTTCTCCGTGCGAGGCATTCCATAATCACTAGGGCTAACAAGCGGGGCCTGCAGATATCAGGCGCGTTGTTTGTATCGCAGAATAAATGAAAAGCATGCGACTGTATTCTGTAAAAGCTGCATCCACAGAGATGCGCTGCCTCGACAAAACTGAATATATGATCAAGCTTACACGACAATAAGCCCCACCAGGGCTCCCAAATCTGAAGCGAATGTTTCTCTTTTGATTCCAAATGTTCCTTCAAGAAACTACGTTCACAACATAGCACAGAAAATGATTCAAGCCCCTGAAGCAGCTCATTTGGGGTTGAGCTCTCTTAGGCTTAAATTTTCCCGCTGAAGGGCCCTCCTTGGACTTACGGCGTCTCCCGAAACATTTTCTCCCTCCTCACCAATGAAGTACTCGTTTTCAAGAATCGTAACGCTAAAAGCCGAAAGTGCATATTTGAATGGTGATAACGCCTGTAACGGAGTAGCACCACTAGCAGCCATATCACTTCACTAAACTGAAGATGTCCCCGTGGAAGGAAGTGCAAGAAGTGGGATTTTTTTCTTACCGCAAGGACTCTAAAAAAGGGGCTCAACTGGTCGATCTGTGTCATGAATCCAGAAAATAGGGCCAGGACAACTTGGATGACTTGCGTCACCGCTAGTGCAACGACTTCCTGGAGAAACAGAAGCAGCGCAACGGTGACAAGTAAATTGGTGAATATCCCTTCTCTGCCATTGTGCCTTTGTCTTGGCTTCAAAAAGTGGGCGCATCACTGCTTTCTGCACATGGAGTTATACTGTTCAGGAAAGAACGTCCTTAGATACGATATGACGCATAGAAATACTCCTGTACGCAGCTTCCGTACAAAATCTATGGGAAAAGTGCCAGCAAGCTATTTTTTGAGGACTGCAAATTGGCGAAAAGCGGCCATTCGTGCGCCATTAGTCTCTTAGTGGTTCTTGGGCTGCAAAGCTTTCAAGCCTCTGCGCTGATGAACTGTTGGAAGGCTACTCGCGAAAAATTGTCAAGCAATGAAGATGGCAAAAACAACACAGGAAGGTGAGCTCGCGCAGCTCATTAAAACGTCCAAAACGGTGCTATGATTTATGAATTACCAATTCGCTGACTTACATCGGTCACAACAGCAGATATAAAGTAGCCGTATGACTGGAGGGATAGAACTGACAGTAGCAAGATGCCCAACGACTGGAAAAATTTGGCTGCCGAGGAAGCTAAACCCATAATAAAAAATGTAATCCTAAAGACAGAAATGAGGCAAAAAATTGCGCATGAAATGAACCAATGTACTAATCGCATGACGTTCGTTAGACAACTGCAGCCTTACTGCAAATGGGTTGCACATATCCCTACATATGGCGGCCAAACTCACAAGTGAAAAATGATGGGGAAAACCAGAAATAACACAGTGTCGCTAGTCGACGTTCCAATAAAATACACCCACATGCGAATAACACCTGCGCACCCAAAGCAGAATGTCCCATGTTTCCCCGTGACACTTTGCGCAGCTAGCTGCTGACGCAGTCGGATCCTAGGCAATGCAAGAAACTTGGAAACTACACGTCCAGTAAACTGAAAATGCGCGCCGTTCAAACGAATTCCATGAAGCTTCACTAGTGCAACTACCTGTAGAATTCACTGCGATCCTACCTGACTCATATTCCCTTTGCGCTACCGGCCGCGCTTGAGGGAAAAGGCTTGCAACGTTAAAAAGGCATGCAAGAGACTGAACAGAAAAGTCAACAGAAAAACAGAAAGCACCGAAAGTTCTTGTTTTATTATGGCCTGTCTTGGGTGGAATGTGGGCGGGCCTGGTGGTACCTGTGTTAAAACGATTTGGTAGCATGCGGAAACACGGTTCCAGGCATCTCCCAGGCTCCATCCCATCCTTCAGAAACACAAACACACTGTTCTTCAAAAGCGTCTGTTTGGCCTCCGCAGCTGGAACTTCGCCTGCTAAGCTCCTGTACTGTAAACTAAACAGGTCATGTTTTTGATGACGAAAATTGCAGAGGTTGTGAATTTGACTTACTGGAAGTATATGAATGAGGGTAACAGCGCTGTAATTAAAGTCGCAGCTAGACGAATATAGGATGTAGATGGGTCTCGCAGTCGCAAAAGCAGCCCTCGCTTTGTCAGGACCCAGGCCTCAGTAAAGGGTGAAATACGTTTGCTCTTTCGGGCATTTCTTGTAGCTCCTACAGATGTTAGTGCATTCAAGACATTTTGCTGAGCCGTAACAGCATCAGCAATCCCATTATTGTTGGCATCAATGCTGACCCTGACGCAATTTTCCCTGCATTGTCCTTCTGCCTCGCCTTGGCCCCTGGATGTACACAATGCAGTCCAAATAGTGCTAATATTGGGTTTTGCGCTGCATGCACTCCGATGACATCCTACAGACTTTCCATGCTGCTGGAGCTCGATTCCACTGTGCAGTAAACATATTTCATCAGCTATATGTTCACCGCGTCTACAGGAAAAAGCCCTGGCCGCAGCTGAGTGGTTATGCTGCCTCCTTCACACCTTGACAGTTGGGCTGGTATTTAGAGTCGACCACACTGTCTACCGTTCCCTTACACAGGCATTCCTTCCCCATCAGCTTCTTCAACTCTGTAGGTGTTTGGAGCTCCCTGCAGTAGACAGCATACATATCACCGCGCCTGGGCACAGTCTACTGCAGGCGGCTAGTGCGGCAGGGCTCGAAGTCCTTCACAGCAAAAGGACCCCACAAAACCTGAGAGGCAAGTAAAGTAAAAGGCTGCCTTGGAATGGCATTCTGCTGAGGCTCTAGCAAAATTATCAAGTCTTTCTATAGTAGCGCTCACCACGGGCTCGAGTATGGACGAAAAGGTGCAGCTGCGCTGCTTGAAGTTGTCTCTTCCTTGTTCTTCCTGCCCACACAGCATGCAATAACCGAAGCGATATGCACATGCACGAAGCACAGAGCTGAGACTGACAAGATTATTGCACAGCACACCGTTGTCCATTTCACAAAATATTGACGAATGAAAAGCGCTGCGGCCCTGCTACTAACTGGGCGCAAAATGTGGCACCCTTTCCCGTGAGGTGTACAGCTTCAAAGGATGCACCCTGGCTCCTGAGTGAGAGAGTAATACCACGCAAAGCAATGGCTGTGTACCGAAGAAGTATGTTGCAGTGCATAAAAGCAACAACAACTAACCCAGTTTTTGAGGAATGCTTGACCGTTGAGCTTCCATGCTTCAGCCCATTCATGTAGGCGCTTCGTCTTTGCTGTCATGTCAAGGTGCTGAAGGGATGTCACTTTCAGAATATATTCCGCTGGATTTGCATCAATTTCACAGGGCTTACCGCCCAAATGTTCCAGCCAGGCAATCGCTGCCAGCCGATCTCCATAGTATAAAACGCGGCCTTCTCCTAATAAAAGCACCTACATCATATGTCCCACACCACAGAGCACCTAGATTGGAAGGTGCAAGCAGCAAGGGGGAACGTCAGGCAAAAAGAAGCAAGCAGATCAATTCAAAGTAAGCCGCCCGACCTTGTTAAAAAGAGAGAAACAAGAACCACTAGGCTGGTGGATAGTGCACACAACTGTGCAACCAGCGGCCGCCAGAGTATACAACTGATCACAGACGGCTTTGGCCATGAAGGAGTCCAAACCACTGGTGGGCTCGTCTGCAAAAACTACTGATGGGTTACTCAAAAGCTCGCTTGCAATGCAAAGCCGCTTCCTTTCGCCCCCCGAAATCGATCTGAGAACACAATGCGAGTATTTGGCACCCTGCTTCCTTAACCGCCCCGGTCAGTTGAACACAAGACGCTCTGTGTATTTTATTTTTGTTTAAGCCAAAGAGATGCAGTTTGAGTACTCCGCGTACCCTCGGGCAGCCTCGTGTGGGCCTCCAATAAATGACTTTGAAATATGTGCCAGACCAAACGATTCCAACAAACACGACGTTGTACGCTTCACTTCCGTATTTGTGGTTCCTTTGGGCAGGCGGAGAGATGCCTGAAAAAGCATGTATGTAACAGTCCCAAGGAATCCCTAAACAGAAGCTTAGTGGCACATTAGAAAACAGGAAAGCTCGGGAAACTCCCAAGGCTTCGTTAGAACAAACCATTCACGGTTCACGCAAAACAGCACTGCCAGCGGCGATGTCCCGAAAAAAAAGGAGAAAATGTGACTTCAAACGCGTAAAAATCGAGACAAACTAATACTGAGCGGCATAAGCAGCCAAAATCGTGTGAGAGCATGTGCGTACTTGAAAGTGCAAATGCTCCTCCACCGTTAAGTATCCGAAAATGAGATCTTCTTGCTGAATAAAACAGCTGAGTTCTTTGCACAGCTGTGGTGTACATGGCCTGCCGTTCATGTCGACTTCCCCTCGCAAACCCGTCGAGACTCTGCCACTCAAGCAATTCAACAGGGTTGACTTTCCGGCGCCACTGCTGCCCATCAAAGCAACTGCGTACAAATATACAGAGCAAAGAAATCAAGTGGCAGTTTGCTTGTCGTCCAAATTCAGTCAATAGACGCAGCTGCGGCTAGGTATGCCTTGCAGCCGAGGAGCCAAATGTGTTACCGAAATCTCCGGGATTAAAAACAAGCTCTATGCCATCAAGACACAATATTTCCTTTCGAAGCTTTCGGCGTTTGTCAGCTTCGACATCGGCTTCGCCTGCAGTTGGCTTTCTGCGATCGCACAGCCTCTTTATTGCCCGGGAGATGAAGGTGCCGTCTTGTGGAATAGCGACTGAGTCTGCAGTGCAGAAGATTCAGAAATATGAGGAAAGTGGGGAGTGCACTAACCGCTCACTCAACCTGTGATGGGGGGTCGTCAAAAGGGGGGGCTGCCACATCAACGAATGGGCTTTTGCCTCACAGTTTAGGTCCTTGCAGTGAAGCACAACAGGCTGGACGCCCTGTTCGTGGGTCTGTATCTGATTCTGTGGAAGTGAGCTATTCGACCTGGCCAAAGCACAAGGGTTTTCATTGGGCAGTGGAGGGGACAAAGATTGTCTGCAGTTTCCACCAGGTGGATTCATGGCCGGCGAAACTTTACCCGAGGTGCCGCCTGAAGGCAGAAAGAGACCTTTTTCTTCACCCAAGCTCCCTTCATGGCCGATGCTTAGAGAAAGAGCAGCATTTGTTGTTTCCACTGGTAGCGTGTTGGCAGGGTATGGGGTTTGCATGTTCGTCCGTGAGTTCCGCGCAACGTGATGACGACCTGTCGATTGCGCTTCAATGCAGAATTGCAGCACTGAAGATTGTCACAGCCGATTAAGACGCTGTGTGCTGCCTGGCTCAGGCAGCTTCAATGTTCACCCTTCCGGGAATCGCGTCGGACGGGACGGAGTCTAATTCTTGGGCGCAGCTCTGCGGCGAGTCTCCGTCTACAAAAAGCTTGAAAATGCATCTAGCATTTGCTTAAGATTCAGGATCATGCACTAACTCCCCCCAACGCTTAGTACTTCTGCGCGTTGCTTGGGGGTACAATCACTGTTGAACCCGCCAGCTATCCTAAACGTTCCCACAATGACTTATGAATGGTGTGCAAGAGTCAGGATTCTAGTTCAAATTGAGCAAACTATAACTAGGGGCAAAATATTATTGCACTGTTCGTCGCATTTAAAGAGATTTGTCTTTCCGATACACGGAGCAGACACGTGAGCGCCTGGAGGTGAGCATGCATGGCGTGTACCCGTCCCCTTTTTCAGCAATTACGAGATGGTCCCGCCCCTGTGGTAGTAAATGAAGAATATCATATTGTGGTGCGTCTGTGACACTCTGTCTATTATCGATGCACGTTGTAGACATATCTACTCAGCGAACAACTGGTGCTCTCTCGCTGCTCGTGTAGTCCTCCGAGAACCACCGCCGTACGATTGCATTCACTGCATTCTGTCATGCTGAATCTTGGCAGTAAAAGTGTGCAATTCTGCGTGGACGTAAATGGTAAGCCCTCGACCGTGCTGACGTAGTGCAGCTAGTGGTGAACAGTTTGCTGATTGGTGAAGCAAGTACAATGTGCACTAGGAAGCAGTCCCCGGAGGACAAAAGATGACACGATCGATTGCCTATGTACATTTAATACTTGAGCCAAAGTAAGAGTGCCTCCAGGTGGTATGCTCAGCTCCGAATAACAGGTCTACGCAGAAGTGCGTACAAAAGAGGCGGCACCTAGGAACAGCTGTGGGTGGCTCCACACAATAGGGAATCATCGTATTGTCGTTATACAATGTGCCCCATTAGAAGATAATGGGAGAAGGCCTAACGTCTTCGCTGGCATAAAACTACAAGGGCATCCAAGAGAACCGCGGAGCCCCCCGAGCATCAAGTATAGCGGAGTGCACTGTCAGAAACAATCTGGGAGTATTTTGCGCAATTTGAAGGCTCTCTTCCTGCTCAGATCGGCACGCAGGTTTAGTTACTGAGTTTTTAAGCCTTTGCGAAGCCGAAAACAGCCAACGTTTCTCCCGAAACGCCTACTTGGTTACTGCCCCACACACGGGCTTCCGACGGAATTGCCTGGTATTCCCTTTTTCCATTAGTTGTGCGTTTTTTAAAACGACTTGGAATGACCCTTTTTGATAAAGGTGCTGACTTCGCCTGACCCAAAGATGCCCGTAGCCAGCATAGGGAGGATCCAGTCGTGACCTTCTTTAGTACCAGAGGACCCACTTAGCTTCTACTATCCACTACAGTTTATTGTCTTTACATTTATTCCGTTTTTATTTAGCTTATCATATAAGTGTTGAATTTATCTCTCGTAACTGGAGATAAATAGGCTCGGCAACACTGCACGCTTTACATCTATTTCGTGCGTAGCTCTAGCGATACTTCTAGTTATTCGAACTAGCCGAGGGTCAGTTGCCAGGTTGCAGAGTCCCGGACTTGACGTATAACGTCACTCGCCAACATTTCGAGTCCCGGCTACGGGGCCATATACGAACGCCAACTTGGATGAGTAGTTTGCTTCGTCAGAAGTCACATCAGACAATATAAGTGCACTGCTTAGGGTATATCTAACTTCTTAAAGCGCGTTTTCTTCAGTTATTCGTTTAATCTGTAGCTCCTAGGAATGCACTGTAGCGTCTCAGGACTGCCATAGCCATTTTTAAGGCAGAACACAGAAACAATGCTTATCTTAGCGAAGAGATACTGGCAAAGGTGTTTCGCCTCCCGGAGTACGAAGAGATTCCAGTAACAGGCCGCAGTCGAATGGGAGTGATTCCAGTAAAGGCGAACCTTACTAATAAAGCCGCAGGAGCAAGACGTAGGCGTGAATTGCAGCATCTAGTTTTCTATCATGAAATTATTTTGCAGTGTTTCAGTGCACTGTAGATCGTTTGTATACCGACCTTTTCATTCGCGCAACATCGTCGCTGTAAAGACTTGCTACCGGACTGTCAGTGCTGCTGCGGGTACCCCATGACGAGGCCCTACACACATCCACAATATAAGTGCCTTGGCTGCTTTTGCTTCTTTGATGACAATTCTTCTGCCCAGCGCCTGAAAGGCTCAGTAAAGAACAGGGCAATTGTAGCGCGCATTGCTATTCATTGCAGAGGCCGAAACATCTGCTGGGACAACTGTTTGTTGCCATATCCCTGGAATTTAGCAGCAAATGATGCTAAAGTTCTTATTTTTCATGAACACAACATGCACCACTCCACGACCGTCCGACCATCGCCTGTCATCGTTCCCCGGATGCAATATTGCGGGAGCCTTGCCATGATATTTATTTGATTGGGAGACCTTTCATATATCCCTAGATGCAAGCGCTAAATAATGATCAGCGCTAGGTGCGTCGGTGCACGTGCCCCCAGCGCTGCTCGTGCTTCTCTCCTTTTGGTGAGCAAAATATACCACCTCTCAAGACCGGATAGATCGACCCCAAGGAGCAATATTTGGGCAATGCAGTTCCTATGCTCTCATCTAGATAATTTGGTAACGTAGTAGCCTTAGGGCAGATGGCCTGACAGCTGGCTAGACTTCCCCGCTATATCCAGACTTTTCACTTATCTCCTGCCCCACTAACAATGTTCACACTCTTTTGTGGTGTGTACAGCATGCGTTATCACAGCTTTCCACGGCGTTTCAAAACCTGAAGGAGTGGTCCCAAGGTGACCTGACAACTGTCTGTCGGGTACACAAATGCTACAAGCAAAGGGCCAAGAAGAAACTCATGCTATTCAATGGCTTAAATGTCGGCTTATGTGGAGTGATAACGCTCCTTCGAGTCGGTCTGAGTTGCCAGCACCGTTTTGGGGCTCAGGTGCAAACACTTGAAGGAGCAGATCCAACCATGCAAGCTGTATATACCTTCCTGTCGGAATCTGAAGTCCGAACATGACGCAACGACTTGGCCACACGAGGATGAGCAAGCGTTACACTTTCTTTCAAAGGAGGTGCAGACCATCGCAAACCTTTCCAGTGCTTTTGTGTGGCATTTATCTCCATAACAACGGAAGCCAAGACGCAGTGTGTACGATTACAATGCTCTGAATTAACAGCCTTCAGAAGTTTTAAAATGTTCTTTTTTTAGGCGTGAGAGTCAGTATAATTATTTTAAATAATAAACAGGGATCTTGGAACACGCCAGTTTCGAAGTGTTCTGCAGCCAGGTCGGCGTTTGGGGCCAATAGTGCTACAGATGCTGCCAGCAGCAACAGGCACATTGGAGCAACTCGAATGAAGCGAAAAGAAAAGAATGGTTTATTCAAATCATTAGTCGATGTCTTTGCTGCTTGTAGAGGTGCATGCACGTCTGCACCAAGCTAGGAGAACTATTTAAGATCTGGGTAGAGGCGATCTCACTACATGAAGCAAACAAACTAGGTTAAGAAATGTAGGCCGTTGCCAGTCACATAGTAAAAAGTGTTTCCAAGCAGCAACGCTGCATCGCGGTCTATTGTTATGTTTTGTTTGGATCTGAGTGGGCGTTTTGTGTAGAACTAACAAGCGATTCCTCGGGCGCACTCAGGGTTTCTTTCTGGTCGCTCTTCCAAAAGCACAACCCTAGGAAGGTACGCTGAACGACCTCTGCCGCTGGAGCGAAGCCTTCAAGAAGTTCACCAAGATATTTGTTGCTCACGCGGACTATTCACACCCTTTAGGCACTACTGGACTGTGGTGGTCTGCGCCACGCCAGCCGTTACGTTCCGAGGTAGTGAAACGAATTCAACTCTCGGTAATCGGCCTAGACAGCTGCCCTAGTGCATTTGCCTTAGCACAACGAAAGCAGAACTCAAGGTACAATAAAGTACTATTGGAGTTTCTGCTCAAGATGACAAACTCTTTGGGATATATGGATCCACATGTGTCAGGATTCGTTAATCAGGGCTTATTGTGTCTCCAGCGCATCAACGGCACCAAATGAGATAAACATCAACTAGTACACGCCAGCCTCTTTCTGTTTTACTTTTATTTATCCACTATTTAGTCGAGAGATATGAATAACACTGTGAGAGACTGGCTAGTTGTTTTCTTTTCGAAAAGCCCGTAGCAAGTCACTGTCCTGTAAGCCACGAAACGGTGGATGAAGGCGAGGTAGTTAGGAACAAACAATACGCAAAACTGTTCATTAAGTAATATTCCACCTAATGGACAAGGCTCTCTCTAGATGTCTCAGCCAGTATTATTAGTGACATTCACTCTGGCGCGGTGTAAACTGTCTTTTTGGACTGCAGGCGCTTGGAGATAATATGGGACAGCACTTCGATTTTAGGTGAGCTCATTTCCCACTGCGAATATATTGAATGCTGTTCGGTAAAACCACATTTTATAGCGACCGTCACATTTTTATTTGGCAGAGGCATATTTTTGGCAATGAATGCCCGCGCGTATTTATGGCGCATGGCCTCTAGCGGTTTACATTGCACTTAGTGAGTCTCTCTGCGCGCTTGCTCAGGGCATGTGTGCTACGAACTCCGCCAATACAAGAGTAAAGCATCAAGTCTTGAAAGCTTATGTTGCAAATGGGCCTGCAGAGACTACCAGCCATAGCATAGCAGAGGAAACACCTGGTCCCATGAAAAGACTGGCTACAAATCCGGCGCCTGTCACACAGGACAGGGTTGGTCCCAAGGATTGCATCTACCAAGCTCACACCAGTGTCTTGCTGGCTAGAACTGAGAGCTATAAACAAGTGCGTATGATTCCATACTCTCATTTAGAGAACTCATCCTTAGGGTCAACTTCCGGGCGCACATTTACGTAAAAGGACAAAGGCTCGAAAGATACAAGTGCAACTAGTGCAACTAGGAAATTTGAAGAAACCCTTAACAAGTGGCGCTAACCCTCATATTTCTGTTTATGACGCGGAGAATCCTAGATAAATACAGGTGAGCTCCTGGGAAACGCAACGCACTGTTTGTTGGAGCCTGTGGCTAGTATGCAGTTGGTGGGGCAATAAAGACACCGTGGCATGCGCTTAGCAAAACAAAAATCACGGCAATAAGTGTGGACTCAAACAAAGTGATGCTGGGACTCTAACAAAGGGCTGCGGGTAAAGTGTGTGTTCGCAGAGCTATTTCACATTAGGTACGCGAAGAAGGTAAGCCGGCAGACAATAGACCGGGAGCGCTCATATGTATGAAGCCAGACAGATTGTACGACTTCTTGCCGTAAGGAATTTAAGCAACCAAAAGTGAAGGCTGATAATTTTAATGAAGGTGTGACTAACCACTCATTCCTTCGTGTACCTTCCACATGCAAAGGATGACCCCGTGCACTGCTGCGCTAAGGCGATAGGTCGATGCCCGCGAAGTCGGTTTGCAGTGGTTCCTTTGGCTTCTGAAAACTCAAAATTCTGCTCCTTTTCGAGCACGGTTCATCAAAACTATCGACAAGTATAGGCAATGCCATTCTATTGCATAGGAGTTGCAGGCTCGAGATTGCTCTCCTTTGTTGCTCGGATCGCATCGGCAACAGCAGTGTACCGCCAGCTCTACGCACCTTTCATTCGCAGCAAAGCATGGCTTTTCTTACCCAGACAGAGGCCTTCTGCACGAGATCAACAGTTTCGAGCGCTTTGCGCGAGGCATGCGCAGTGTTCGATAAAGGTAGGGAGATCTGCTAGAAGTTCGGCTCCTCTATGCTGAAGCTGAGATCTTGATGAAACTCCTTGCATTGAATTGACCGACTATGATGTCATCTATGCAAATTAGTCAGAGTTCTAGGAGGTGGCGGCAGCTAACCGGGAAGGCATTAGAACCCAAAAAGAATGAGTTAGTTTGCTCCACAGGCGCAGTCTCCAACACAAGTGACGTAGTCGATTGAGTGCAAGCATGAGCAGGCTGAAAGCGGAAGCTTCAGGATACAGCCAAAGTAAGCACAGTATCTGTCGCCGCGTATTTGCATGGTGGAGTTGCGTTTGTCTGAGCAAGTTCAGCAGCCGTTCTGTTGCTGAAGCTGCCTTCATTGGACAAAGCAATTTCTCGACGATAGCAGAAAATTGTGTGTGTGTGTGTTTGTCGAAATAATCCCCAATACAATATTCACTGAAAATGCACTCCTGGCCACAAGGTCAATTCATAACGGTCAACCACTGTCGAGCAACTGGTCGATCTGTTAGCCCCGGGGCCCAAGGCCTTATGAAGCTCCACTGACAGCACGAGTAACAGAGCCGCTGCGCACTGCTAGTAAACGTGCTCATAGGCACAGAGAGTGTGTAAGCATTAGAACTCTGCTAACTCAGCACGGCGCACTGCGCACTGCTAAATGCCAACTAACCCGCAGGCGGCATCTAAACATACGTAGAGACACTTCTGTCCCTATCTTTTCAACCGAAGCAGAGTGATCGAGTCAAGAATACGGAAAATTTAGTTCTTCCCCACCTCGTTGTGTACGCCAGCAACTGAGCAGTTGAAGTGCGCTCGCTGGCTAACCCAGCCCCAAGTCCTAGACACGAGCTTTTCGGTGGTTGTGAATCAGAAACAGGACCAATCGGCTACTAAACAAATAAGAAAAGCCAAAACTGTGGGAGCTACGGCTAGCCCAAGAAGCGCGTTGGGCCACCAGGATCGATGAAGCGAAGAAATAACAAATATGAAAAGTTCAAATATAATAATTCTTGAATAATTCAAATGGTTTAGGTTTGTGACTTTGCCCACACCTTTACTGAGGCTTGGTATCAACAGCATCTCGTGCCCAACATGCAGCCCTAAAGCAGAAGAGCGAAATGGCAAGACAGAAAGGTTACACCAACGAACCAGTTGCTGTCTTGTTACCACAACAGTAAAAATGCCTGTTGATAAAGAGAATCGGTTGAATGCAAAGGCACAAATAATAGTACGTCGTCGGACACGTTCGATTCATCATGCTGATGCATGCATGCTTTGCATGCTCGCATGCTGAGTCGGTGGGCTTGAAAGTAAATGTAAAGCACTCCGGAATGGATTAACATGCGGCTGTGACTCCTTTTGCTCATAGAGATGTAGCGGGTCCCACGTATCCGATTGGATAGTATCCTCTGTACACTGTCCTTGTGCTTCTCCCAGGCGACTTCGACAAGAAAATCAGGCAACTCCTGGACATCCGTTGTTTCTTTTGGTAGATTTGCCGTCTGTCGCCTGTGAAGTATGCATAGTTCGTTTCTTTTTGCTTGATTCAACTCCGACGAATGCACCGGCAGCGAGAGGCGTTGATTGATTCCGAGGGCTTAACCGTGGTTCCACTGGAGAATCGGTGCTGTTGGCTAGGAGCAACACCTCTACCAGTGCAAAACTGAGAATACTGCCGTGGCTTCTTCAAGAGTTCGGTGCTAGCGCAGCACTCGCTGTACAGCTTCGTGCAGGCAAATGCACGCATTGCATAGTGTACGCGTAGGCTTGTCATTTGCCCTTCTCGGTCCCCATAGAGATGTCATAAGCGCATTGGAAACACCTAGGGTAAACTCTAATTGATTTCGTTGTTAGCTCGTACTTGGCCTGCAGTATACGTTGCACTGCTCGTTGATGACTTCTGCGTGAGTGCGTAGCGCTGCCTGTGCTTCATGCAGTATTAAGATGAACATGAGCGCCTTCTTTAGGACGCTGCATATACTGGCGCAGCGTCATTTGAGCGACCACGTCTACAGGGTTCTGGTCGTACGGCAACACGGAGCAGTTAGAATCATTTCATCGTACAGCGGGCGCTAAGTGTGGTAGCATTTCCCTATAAAACATTAGCACTTGGCACTTGCTCGATTCAATGCATGCGGTGTCTTCTGTGATCGCAGAGTAGCCCGGCCTTCCAGAGATTTGCAGCTGTTTCATCTCAGCAGGCCGCTGCAGTGGTGAAGAAAGCGGCGGACACAGCAGTCGTGAGTTCAGTTCTCTCCTGTAGGCGGCTCTTTTACGTTGTCTGTATAGCTTGGGCTTTCCAACTCAGATTTAAAGTGTTCTTTTTCCACACAAATGATGGTATTGCCTGTCCCGTGAATGCAGGGAGTATGGGGGAGCTCTGGATAGCCACTATGCTGTTTCTTGCTCTTCCTGTTGTGCAGAAAGCCGCCGACGTGGCGCGTAAGTTCGCGGGTCCGCCTAAATCCACTGGAGGCAAAAAATAAGTTCGTGGCGCCGCTTAGTATGTGGAGATTTGGGGAAAGCACATCTTCAGCAATAACTGTTCAATCCCTGAGAGCAGCAAGGCTTGAGTGTGCCCAGCTCACGACCCACTATGGCTTAAAGCGCTCTGTTGCGGGTCGCCGCAGTTGCCTGCACAGTAGTGCAGGTTCCAATGTGCGAACAGCAAATAGAGTCAGTGCCTCTTTAGGCAATGGAGAGGCTTCCATAGACAATCGAGGTGACGACACAAAAAGGGAAGCCGGAAAAGAAACGGCGGCAGACGCTGCTAGCTGTATAGAGGAAGCCGCAATAACAACAGCTACAAAAGCGAAATCGGAAGGAGCGGCAGATGGGAAAACGCCGTTGCTTCACCCAGTTTTGCCTAAAAATGGAGATTCCGCGCCGGCGTATTGGGGTTTCTCCCCCATT
Organism: Eimeria necatrix; assembly: GCF_000499385.1. Classification (NCBI taxonomy): domain Eukaryota; phylum Apicomplexa; class Conoidasida; order Eucoccidiorida; family Eimeriidae; genus Eimeria; species Eimeria necatrix. The sequence goes on from NW_013654718.1 coordinate 30,162, forward strand.
CCGTTTGTGGCACGGGGGAGGTCCATGCCCGGACAACGGCTACTTCCCTGTACCAAGGAAGATGCTGCAATACTTTCGAAGGCGGCGCCGAAGTACCCTTCTCCCCAGGAGGTGGAGGGAGGGATTATTGTGCGTATAATAGCGGCCAAAGATGTACAGAGGGTTACTTCTCCTGTTTTGAGGGTCGTGCGAAACCGCCAATATGGCATTCGCAAAGGGGAGAGGCTGAAACTGGCACTGGGTGGGGTTCTATTTAGCGGTTTGTTGGCATCACTCGGCTTCTGGCAGCTTCGTCGCATGCACGAGAAGAAGGAACTCATCGAATATAAAATGAAACATTTGGCCAGACAGCCAGCAGTAATATCATCATCGCCATTCCCGTGGACGCTCGAAGCTGTCGCGAATGCCAGAAAACGCATGCAGAACCAGAGCTCTGAAGACGAGTGCTCAGAAAGCAACGTGGCGGAGACTCAGCCTGGGCGGCCAGCTGGCAAACTGCAAACAAATACGCTATCACCGCGACAGACGCCAACAGAGAGGACTGCACAGCGCAGTGACGAGGCGACGGCTGTTGCGTCACGCGTTGGCATAGGTGATGGCGGAAACAGCCGCGGCATTGACCAGCACCAAGAAAGCGTAGCGCAATCTTCAAAAACGCGGATTCAAGGCAGCGGCCGGCTGCTGGCTACCACATGCCCCGAAGACGTTGAAGCGTCGGTGACAGAATGGGCGTACACGCCAGTTGTGCTTCATGGAGTCTTGGACAGCAGCACTGAGTTGCTCGTTGGGCCACGGCCTGGGCTTGACGTGGGGAACCCAGGATACTGCGTGGTGTCACCCCTGCGGCTAAAGGATGGATCTGTTATACTAGTAAATAAGGGTCACTTGCCCACGAAACTTGCGAAATTGCCACCATATCCGAAGTCGGTCGACGAGAACGCTGCGCTGCTTGCGATGGTGCAACGGCAACGGAGGCAGCAGCAACAGCGAACTCCGCTTGAAGATGTATCGGCAGAGCAAATTGACCACCAAGTGAGGGCGATGCAGCAACAGCGCCCGAAGCAAAACTACGTGAACTGCGGTGCACAACAATACCTAGAGCATCTGCAGCAGGTGGCTGGAAGCCGGATGGAAGTAGTCGGCCCCGTGACTGTGCGCGGCATTTTAGAGCCAGGAGAAGTTGCGAATTCGAGTTTCAAGTCTTTGATGCTGAGGAACCGTCCCCATGAGGGCCAGTTCAATGTGCTTAGTCCAAGAGATCTTGTCGAGGCTACGCCAGGCATTCCGAACGTCGCAGAGGCTTCTCTCCTAATGGTAAATGCATACTCCATAGTGTACGATGAGGACCTGCTGCATCTATCTACCAGCTCTAACGACGCTGACGTAGTAGGAGTGGCGAACAGGTTTATGAGCTACGAACAGAAGAAGAAGGATGACTACCTGCTGTTTTACGCTGACGAACATACACACTTTAACTACGCCTGCCAGTGGTTCCTAATGGGGCTGTGCACGGCTGCAATGACTCTTTACAAAATAATAGAGGTGTCCAGATGGCGATGGTAGCCAAGGCACGTGGCACAAAAAGACGCGCCACTCTCTTTGCAAGGTCAGCCGTTGCAGCTTTTGCTGCACTGCGTACCTAACGGTTCGTCGACCCCTCGCTTTCTGGAACCTACGCACAGCGCCTGAGTGCTTTGAACACAGAACAGGCTTGCACGCACTTCTGTCATGAGTAGCTGATTAGTTTGTAGCGGGCTTCTACACCCGTCCGAGTTCGAAACACGCCTCACGGTGCAGAAAGTTTGCACCTAGCTTCTGTCCACCGTTACACCTCCGGCGTTAGAGGGGTGGGGGTCACACTTCATTCAGCAGCAGCTGGAAACTATGAGAGGCTCGATTTGCGAAGCAGACGCAGACACAACTCTCCCCTAACCCTGCCCCTCTTCGGCGCCTGATTCGGAAAAGTAGTTATGCAGAGCGTTTGGAGTCCTCTTCCGCTACGCCTCAGCTGGACATCCATGACGTGGATCCTCCTCTTGACGCCCTTCCCATTCGACTATATCATGTCTAATCTGATTTTGGGGCGACATCTGCTGTTCTAGAGGGCTGTCGGCTCTTGTTGAAGTCGTCAGACTGCCGAGTCCTCGTGCCTGAGATCGCAGCTGCAGCCTTCTCAATCGCCGCTTTCACCTGGGGGGGGCATCTCTCATTATACATTTGGACGCACATAGGGGCTGCTCTCTCATAGGCAGGATTGATAACGTTAAGCCAGAGCCAGCCAGCCCCTTTGAACTGCGGGGACGCGAGCCAATAGAATAGCACACACTTAATTTCGTAGTAGAAAGGAAGGTATTGGAAAAGTAGCGCTAAAGGAGGAAACGATTCAATGCAACAGATCCATGAACATAAAATCCAGAACATGACATGTTGCAGGTGGTCATTCTTCAGGGCCCCACTTGGCGACGCCTTTTCATTCAGCAGCAGCTGGAAGCTCAGAGAAGCCGGATATACAAAGCAGATGCAGAAGCACAACAAAGACCCCAAAAAGGGGCCGAAGAGACTGAAAGCCATCTCTGCGGAGAGGTGTAGTAGTCCCAGACCACAGAGGGAATGTGACAGAAGACAACACAGGCAACGCTGTTGCAGGAACCGAACTCAGAAGCGAGCGCAACTCTACTGTCCCTCTCGCTATGTGTGGTACTGAAAGATAAAAAACTAGAGAGCTTACGTTTAGCGACACCCGCGAGGAGCAAAAGCCACACCACAGCATTGCTGTCGCGGGCTGCTAACTTGCGCTGGGGGGGCAGCCTGTTGCCACTGTAAGGGCGTTAAGGTCAATAAGCCTTCTTTATAGTTATGTGCATCGCTACAAAGAAATAACTGTGTTCTATTTACTTGGGTATGAGTATTTCACTGTCTGCATCTGCCTGTTCTTTTCCCTCTGGGTATTCGGTCTATCCCCGCGGCATGCGGCCCAGTGATATATTGTCCCAATCATATTTTCCATGAATTACACATTGTTTACGTAGCCAACGAAGTTAATGGCTTCACTAGAAAGAACATAGAGTATAGAAGAAGACATGTGGGGTCAATACAGACTCATGAATGTAACAGCACTGCTCTTCGAGACCTAGTACATTGGGGCTGCTCAAAGCCGCTAGAAAAGGCATAAGCTAAAGTGCAATAACTAATCTGACTATTTGTGGGAGAGTATTAGAAGGCAAAAGTGAGGCCAGAAACTGCATAGGGTGTGATTTGTCTTGAATACTGCCAGTCCGTAGATTGGCACAGAGCCACAACCACGACCTTAAGCTGCCAGGGTGAATAGCGTGTCTAACGGAGGCACTCAGAACTCTTTCTGACGTCTCTTTCTGCGCTAATGTGGGTAGATGTCAATGGAGACGCATTCTAGATACCAGCGAAGTGGCAAATGGAGAAGGTAACTACGGGCACAGCGTCGCTTTCTACGTTCCTGAATGAATAATAAGCGCATTTCCGGGAAGAGTTAGCACGGTGGCTAGCTCTATATAAAGGCTTCACAAAACTGTAGACACCATGTGATGCAGTACAGGTGATTTGGGAGAAGAGAAGGAGACTCCATAGAAAAGGGACTGTCTGACAACAATGGCCCACCAGAGAGAGCCAGGTAGGTGCAAGGGACTTCCCGAGGCTCCGCCGCTCCCCTCAACATCTAATCCACGTAAACTGTCGGTGAGAAATGCTGTAAACACTTCCAATGAAACTGTCATGGTATGCGTGTGCAAACAGAGGCAAATAGAAACCGCGGCGTGGCTTTGGTGTCTGCTTAACAGGGAACGCATCCAACGACCAGCAACCGACGTCCATTTTGCCCTCTTCGCTACACGGCTTGTTGCACCATCCATCCTTTATTTTTAAACACTGGTGATTTTGCGTGACAGACAAAACAAATCTGTATTCGTTCTAACCCCGCCATGTCTACATTTGGAGAACAGTAGGCTTCCAGCCCTTCTCCATTATTGATACCAAAGATAGCATCCTTTTATCCCTTTTGTGTTCCTCGATACTTTAAGGGTAAGCTGGATCAGTTTTATAGCTCGATCATCATGCTAATCTGCATTTACAACAAGGACCTCAATCTTCTAGCCCTATATGCCTGCTGCATCTTGGTAGGCCGAATTTGTACTAAAATAATCCCCAAAACGTTAATTATGTGTAAATCGGATCAAAAGAGCACAACAAATTTTTCCGACTTTAATGACCGCCGTCCACCTTGACGCCTACTGGCTCCTTTCCTCTCTTTTGGTTTTCCCGCCCACCACAAGAAGCTTGTGCAGGTTTCCTTTCGCCTGACGCTTACTGGCTCCTTTCCTCTCTTTTGGTTTGCCCGCCCGTGGACTACCACCAAACGATTGATGAGGCACTTACACTCTAACATGTTCGAGGTTCCTCCGCGGCTGACCGCCAATCAACGGTGTCCCAAGGGGTTCAAGGATTTTGGGAGCTCCAGTCGCTTCGCAAACGAGCAAAAACAACATTACCCGCTCCATAGCTAACGTTGTATATGTTGTAACTCGTGTGTTGAACCATGCAAACTGATCAGGAGTAACTTATCGCTAATCCACGCCTGCTAATCCCTGGTTGTGTTGCCTCGCTGATGAAACTTTCTTCTGCCACCGACGCCCCACGCAAGAGGGCAGGAGCACGAGAAAAAATCAGTTTAACGAGGCAACTTATCCAAGAAAGTAAGCTTTTCGTGGATGCGTTTACAGTCCGCCTCCACAAACGAGCCTTTTCTGAGCCTCCACCTGAGGTTGCGTCTCGTAGATCTGGATCTTCAAGTCTGCCTGGCACACTCCAAATTGCATGTAGTCGTGGAGGCACAAGTATAATTGGCCCTCGCTTTTGGGACCAGTTTATGTCGTCGGCAGATATTGGCCAGAGCGCCCCATCACTAAAGTCAGCTCCAAAAAGCCCAAACGAAACCCCTTGGGCACTTCGGTCGTAGATATTATATCTGGAAATTGTTGCAACAAGCTTCCGGCACTGCACACTCCGTTCTCGTTTTATGCCATGTAGCCATTTGGTGGCTATGCTGCCCTGAAGCTTGTTGAAACCCCTGCAGCTCCTGCTGGCACTTTTGCTTGACTTATGCACAAGACCCGTTACAGGTTCCACATTCTTCGTTAGAAATAAGCATCCTGTGCACAGAAGCCTTGGGAACTACTTGCTTGATAACAGGAGCTACGAGGAGAAGATTAACCGGATCGTGTTTGCCAAAGGGTGAACCTTTCGTTAGCCGGCGTTATAACATTTCTGCTACCTATTCAAACAGGCCAGAGGAATGGCGTAGCTCATGCTCACTTTTTTTAACCCAAGCAAGACACATGCACACGGCTTCACTTCCTTTTAAAAGCAGGAGCTAGAGGCTGTGGTCATCGTGCATGGTGGTGCTCGGACTGCTATGTACAGTTGAAGCATTTCTAAAGCGCACACCTTGTACAAACTCTTTCACTTCGTTGCGTGCGCTTTATTCTCTTATCAGGTGGAGAACGCAACTACCATAAAAAAAGCTTTTTAAAAGGTTTCAGGCGAGGCCCGCTGCCGCTCACTCCTTTACAGTGAGGGTCACTCCATCAGTCAATGCGACATCCCGGCTGTTCCGTGCGCGTGCACTATTTCTCACACTAGTGAGGAGCCGGGGATGCTTGTATTCACTGCAAACGTGCCGATAACTTCTCCGTGAATCCACCGACGCTTTTTGAGCAGCATTAAGTACGAGACTCATAGCCCAAGACCAGCTGTCCCATTCTCAGTGCATGGAGAGTGTCTCCAGTTGCACGAGTAGACCACTGACAAATACGGCCGCATTGATTGAAGGCACACAACTCATACTTCATAAAGGGCTTGCTTTCTAAGTAGGGTAAGATTCATATGAGGAGATGGAGGAGCGATACAACCACCAGATGGCCTTGCTGCAATTGCAAAGCCCAGCAGCAGTTATTAGATCCCCAAGCCCTGTGGCAGTGACAGCTGCAAGTCTTTCAATTGGGCTTAGCTTTCCTCCTAACATGACGCCGATGGATGCTGCGTAGCCTCTGATGACGCTCCTTAGTGGGAACCTCAGTAGTAGTTAGTAGTAACAGGAACAACTTTGCCTGAGCAGCGGGTGGCATCTCGTAGTGAGCTAATCTAGTTTTGCGTCCACTGGCCTCTCTCGCTCTGATTGCAGAGTCTGAAACCTGCCAGTACTTACTCAAAACGTCGTCAATAAACAAAAGGGGGTTCAAACAAAATCAGCGTAGGTCCGTTATCCCGAGGGACACATACATCTTTCTCGGCGCGTTTCTTCGTTCCTTCGTTACATTGCCGCCCGCTGTGGCTTCGGCAACTCCCCTTGCCAGACACAACAGCGGGGCCGAGGTTCAGACCACACTGGGCCTCATCACTTCATAACACACTTTCTTTGTACGGTAATTGCTTCTGGTTATTGCATGAATCTACGCACCATTGATTTATATATGACCAAGAAAGCTATTTCTGGGCTGCAGGGCAGTTCCGCACACTACAATTTCCCTCTTCTCACAGCGGTTCACTCGTCACTCAAGGAGCATATGATCATTTTTCTCCTTTTTATAATCACTACGCCCTGGGTCCGCTGTGCCCCCATCTTACTTTCTAGCGCAACGTTGTTGGTGCCCAGCTGGGCTCTTGTGTTTTGCGTCCCGTGATATCTCTTTTGCGGAAGGCCTGGCTCGCAGTGTATCCCTCTAGTTATGATCCCTTCAGCAGACTGTACGAAAGTTTCAGTTCGCGCTACCGCTGGTCACTCAGGTCTACGTTTTTCCTTCCAGTTTGCTTTTTCACTTCCCGCCACAACAGATGATGGAATCATTACTTTGAATTGGAACTATACAATGAGGTAACTTCAATTGACATTAGAAACGCTACAGAGAAAGTCAAAACCCTCCGAGTTTTAAAATAGAATTTAGGTCCAACCAAGCGAAAGCGAATTAAGAACCATGCACCATATATGTAAATATATTTCCTACAATAACAATCCTTGTTTTGTCCTAGTACTTTATGTTTCTTCTACGTGGTCATTGATCCCTCTCCTTGCTTTCTTTCAACTGTAGCTCAACCTAGATTGTTGGACACATTCCAGACAGTCTTGGTTTGCAGCAGCGCGTTTCTAACAACTTTTGATTTTACTCACGCAAGCGCACACTGTTCTAGCCCTAAACTCTAGAGCGTCAATGCGTGTTTTATGTCACGCTGAGTGTAGTTCTTTTGCGCAGCTTGTGTCGGCCGCTATACGCAGAACCGCAACGCTAAATTCATAGACGCTTAATCCTGAACCCTGAAGGTTAAACCCTATGCCCTCAGACGCGCTCGTGCAGGGGACAATCGCTCGGCAGAATTCAAATTTTTTGCCACATGAAAGCTATCCAGTTATTTAATGCCCCACCCCGCACTGTTTTAGCTTATCCCCTTCTGCTTTGCTTTTGTCATCAACTCGCCGCTTACTTTTTCCCCACTTTTCTCAAATTACTTCGTTCAATTTAAGACTTGTAATCATACGTTGTGTAGTGCTATATTTGTTTTTTGTTCGTCCTATTCAATTGTCTCACATTTCATTCCCGTGCAGTCTTGCATGATAAATGCACAATTCGTGTGGTGTACGCCTCTACATGAAGCGCGTCTGCGGAAGCCCGTGCACTTAGCCACCTAACGGGTGGGTACGTGAGCGTATGTTTTCACGATCTCGCCCGTTCCACTCCTTCGCGCAGCTGGCGCCTGCCTGTGGCCTCCGAGCTAGCAGCGAATCTGATCCATACTACCCGTTGACAGAATTCAACAACAGTAATGAATACTGCACGGTGAAAACTAGGAAGCTAAGTACACAGGAATAGTGTCTTGGAGCGTGTGAGTAAACAAGGCTTACCAGTGGCAGTTGACCGCTCCGCCGAAGCATCTGGCGTTGCCGTAGAGCAAGGCGGGGAAGTTAGTTAGATATTCACCAGGATTTCTCGTAGCCTGATCCTCAGGGAAGCCCCTCCACTTTACTCGGTACTGACTGACGTTGTTTGTACCCCTCCTATTCAGGGCACAATTAAATTCTTCTGGTACGCGTCTGGGACTGGAGTCTAACAAAAAATGGCTGCCCCTTTCGCGACCATGTGAGTGTCGGGGGACAGTCTGGCACGAATTGGGGAAAATGGAAAAGATTCATATCAAGATTGTGCTATAGAAGCTCTAAACAGTATACCACACTGCAGAAACGCTTTCTAATAGTAAAGGGGCCGTAGGAAATAGGTTCGAACTTGGTGCATATACAAAAGGTGTGCCACAGTGCCAATGCGCTGTGTGGTAGTGGAGGAGCCGCAGGAACAAAGCTCGAACTAGTGAGAGCGCGTTAGCGTTTATTAATAGCCATGCCGTGTCACCTATGATACACTCGATGGCACCACGTTTGGTGTCAGCGTACGCCTTTCGTTGTCACTTTGCTCGGCCAACATAACTCTACTAAGCCCGCAGACAGAGTCGCTCGAACAGTTTGGCCATTTAGAGTGTAAGGGTCAGCGCCCAAAAACTAACAGTACCGAGGCTGGTTACATACGGTTCAGGCTTAACATGATTTCAGGGGGAGAGAGTTTGTGTGAAGAGTGGCCGGCTGTATCGTATGCCAGTTCGAGAGCGGGGAGAAGTTCTTGCTCTTGCTCATCATACTGAATGAAAGTGAGAAGCAGCCGGAGCGAAGTACGAAACAGAGTACAGTTAACTCGTCCCGTTTGTCCATCGTTCTCAAAGTGATAGGCAGAGAATGTGGAGAACTTGATGCTGAACCGGTTGCAGGTCTGTTGCCATAATTCGGACTGAAAACGAGGACATCTTTTGGAATAAATACATAAGGGAACCTATGGTAGCGAGTGAAACGGCTTACTTCGTTCTCTTCACGCACGCCCGGCCAAGATGTGCTCACTTCTCGAAAATAAAATGGCTCACTTGAATGCCACGACGGCGGCATCATTGGCAACCTGCACTCCCTGCCAGTTTTGGGCAAGAACCTCAACGTTGTCGGCTGCTGCCGGCTGAAGTTAGCCATTTTGCGTGAATAAACAACGAACACAGTATTGGAATCATTGCTGGGGACTGTGAAAGGCAGACGAGGCGCCAGGTTTGGAATCAAGTGGCTCCAACGAAGAAAGGGAATGACTGCTTGCTGAAGGAATTCTGCAGGCATCTGATTGATTTGGAGATACAGCGAACGCAGGATTCCACGTATGCTGCAGTATAGTGACGAATGCCCCGCCAATAGTAATGCTTGCTGACGGTAAGGAATGTCCGCTTTTGTATGCGGTGGGCAGCTGCAACGTGATTCTTGTGATTGCAGAGCACGTGCGTAAGGAATTCAAGTGGGTTTGATCCACAGATTCGCCGCATGCTGTGAATATGTTTGGACAAAAGAGTGCCGTTTTTGCTGTAATAAGTGCTGACGTAAGCGATGCAAGAGACTGCAGTGCTGCAAGAGGTTCTGTTGCGCGTGACTGGGAAGCTCCGCAAGGGAAAGAATGTGTGCAACGCTTGTGGAACGAAGGATGCTGGCATTTGGGGTGTCGTGCGTAAGAAAAACTTAAGGCGGTTTCCCGCCAAGGTACTACCAAGTTACACGAAGCCCTGCCGCTGCGGTCTCTCTATACCCTGCGTGACTTCCCCGAGTTGTAAATTGGTTACTGACGTTTGGTCAAGAGCGCTAATGAAGTTATCTCGCCTAGAGTCACTGCAGCCTCAGAGACGCCACTGGTAGCAGACAAGGAAGGCTACCGTAGACTTCGAGACAGCTCATCACCCAATTATATGTACCTTGCAGGCGTGTTATTATGAGAACTTGAGATTCCACTAGAAAACTTAGCCAACGAGTGGTAAGACCACGTAAAGGCTTTGACGCTGTTTGCTGCTGCAAGTGAGAGCCTTCTGGTCGATATACGCGAAGCCTTAGCGGCGCGTAGCAAGTTAAACCACTTGTTCAGAGCGGCGATTAAGGCGAGGAGCTCTTCGTCGAATGGCAAATTTTTGTGCTACACGAGGTCAATTCCTCGGCTGAGGAGGCAAATCGTTTTGTGTGGTCGATGGAGAACTGAACCCGTTGCATATCGTGGTGCGCCGATATAGAACTCGAAGGGCTTTGTAGTGTCGGATTTGTGAGGCCGTATACTCGATTAAGGCATTATCCAGCGTGTGCGTTAAAGTTCTGTCCATTGAGAATGGATGCCTTTGTCTGTGAAGTAAACAGGTGGGCGTATGATGTCTTCAAAGCCAGGACCCACGAACATGCGATAGTAGCATTAGGAAGTCACCCTACTTGTGTCTTGTTAGTCAGCAACCCCCGAGCAGCTGAGCAGCGTATACCTTGTCAGCGGCCGGCTTGATATCTTTAAACCTGATGGTATAGTTGAGGCAAGTGAAATCGTGCTTACGAAATTTGCGCTTACGGAACATGGGAACTAGTTGATGCTTGATGAAGACGCTGAGCACCTTCTGCAGAAAATAAACACTGCGGGGAGAGCGGAATTATAAATCAATGCATTGCCAAGGTACGCAGAGACACACTGGTCTAGCAAAGGGTGGAACTGAGTGTTGATACTTGGATGAGAGATAGCCCGGGGCGCCCTTGAGATAATATCGCGCAGCTCTTTGTTCTCAAGGGCGCCGAAGAGCCCCACGGCTGAGACAGGCGCACTCTTTCGCCAGTCTTCCTTGGCCATGCTACTTTGGTGAAAACAAACTTTGACACCATACGTATAGAAATATGTAGCTCTTTCCAGATTTCCCAGACCAGCTTGAACAGAACGTAGAGGAGGCGTTGAATGCCTGATAGTTGGCGAGCATGCCGCCTAAAGCGTCTTTGCTTTTGTTAAACATGATACTCGGAGCACAGTTAAGGAACTAAGTCGGGCCCACTTATCCATTAGCGGCAACTTCGATATCTGTTACTTGTGCAGTGCTACACATTCCATTGGCACCCTGCGTATCGGGGCCTGCTCGGGAGCTTGTCTGGCACTAGTTGGCTGCGATAGTCATGTTGATGCTTTGTTGGCTGCCCTGCACATAAACTATTTGCGGGCTTTGCTTGATGTTCTTTTAGCAACTAGAGTCTTTGCAGGGGTGTCCTCAGGCGTTATCTGCTCATCGAAGTGCATCTATGGATGGTGGCGCAGGGCTAAGGCTACCCTTGCTTGGTAGTCTTTCCTTGCAGATAGGCATGAAGTGGGAAACGCGACTAGAACGTAAGGGTGAAGTTGCACTGTTCTGCAGATGCACACGGGGGCGGTCCTTGACACTCCCTACGCAAGTGGATACTGGTCAACTTCCTCACACCCGGTAACGCCGTGATACTGTTGAGCTCCCGCAGTGCACTCGGTAGGTGTGTTGTATCAGCCTGAGCCTCGCGCAGGAGCTCCTTCACGAGGAGCCTGAAATTAGCTCTGCGGTTAGCCTTGAAGCGTTTTTGAATGTAACGAAGAAGCCTAGTAGCCTTTGCTGTAGACACGTGGGAGCTATTGGGGCATCACGTTGCAGGCATGCTCAGCTGAGGTCCGTAACCGCGCATTCAGTGGCTCTTTGTGCTGCTTTTTTGCCTCGTGTGTTGGTTAGTAGATAGCTATACACGTTCCAAGCTCATCGGGCTGAGAGTACCGGGGCATCCTATGGTCCAATAGCCAACCTAGCCCTAGGAAAATGTCACAAGCTGCCGGTCCACGAGGAAATTCTCCGCTTCCACAACGCATGCACAGCACCGTCACCTCGCGGCCGGTATGCAGAAGCTGTCCATTGGCAACAGTGAAACGGCAGGTCTCGTGTAGGCGACGTACCTGCAGCCCCAGCAGCTCGCATTTGATTGGGCGGATGAAACTGTGCGATGTACTTCTGTCTAGAAGAGCATAGCACTCATGCCCGACAACCTCGAAGACAAGCACAGCTGTCTTTGCCACATTGCACAGTAGCCCCCGGCTCTCGTCTGTCGAATCGGTATACGGCTGCTCGCGCCACCGCTGCGTTGTGCCTCCAGTTCTTCACTCAAGAGCCCTATCTAATTCACCCTCCAGGTTTTCTTCGGTAGCTTGAGGGCTAACAGTAGCACTTCCCATCTCTGGCGAGCTTTGCTTTAAGCAGCAACAATGTTGCTGTACTCCCCGCAGCGCCTCGATAATTATGGCTCGCCTGTCTCATCAAGTTCCGTTTTCTGTTTACGGCGAATAAACGACTTTTAGCTGTAGCCAGGGATAGCGAAGCCTCCGCAGTGGCGGACCCTTTCGCCTTCATGCAGCAGTGGGGGAGGAGGGGTGAACTATCTCTCCCGCATGAGGTTGCAGACCCCATTAACAGGGAACAAGAAAAAGGATTACTAGAAAACACTGGCAGAGGATTAGGGAAAAGCGCCAAAAGAATGTGCCACACTAGTTCCTGGTTCGTCGTGCCAGTTGCGTCACCTGAGTCCATATGATAGCTCTACGTGGCTCTCGACCCCTATCAATTAAAACAGAGGGAAAATCTAATTGAGGGGTTAGGTTATAAATGTCCCAGCGACGGCTAGTAATAAAGCGGTTCCACTAAGGTTAAGAGGTCGTGAACGCCGATGTGGCAAGGTGACAAAGCGACGAACGGGGCTCCCCCGCTTCTCATCGCACTACAGTGGTGAGAGAGTCGTTTACTTGCAACTCGTTGTGTTCGTACACAACGAATTCAAAGTAAATAAGGCAAATCGCCTACCCGTCTCCAAACAACGACCAAGACAACTGTTTTGAAATGATGCAAGTCCCAGACAAAAGTAGCTTGCCTGGCTGGCTGCCTAAAAAATTACTCAGGTATCACCGCTTCCGCGCTGTCGGGTTAAGGCCTAGTAGGCACCGCTGAACGACGAAACCACCACAGCGAGCTCTCACTTGTTGCCGTAAAGTTGGGCTGTGTTTATGTGCAACAAGAGTTCTACTTAGATCAAGTGAGCCTAAAGCAAGCATACTTCTTGAGGAGGAAACACACCAGTGGTACCAAGAAGCTGCCAATATCCTCTTCGAATGAAGTCTGGGGTAGAGCACACTGTAAATGGTGTGGTCCTCAACCACTCTGGTTCAATTCACGGCATGCACCGATATACTTGCCCACGCACAAAAGGCAGAAGTGCCCACGATAAGAAGTGCGCATTCCAAAGTTGGCACCACATTCTAATACGTCTGTTATTCGAAATGAAGCAGCCACCGGCAAGACAAAAAGCGCGTCACGTCACTGGCGCCACGCTTTGATACGCTTGTTATTCGCCACTGCAGCTGGCTCACTGCCACCAGCAGGCCAACGCAAGCAGCATCCCTTAGTCAGCAATGCAAACGATACAGCGCCACAAGGTTACTCCTTGTCTTGAGCAATGCAGCTTAAAGGCGCATGCCCGGATGCTAGGGGCCTTCTCTGTTGTCGTGGTTTTCAGCACAGCACTCATCACTTCTTTTGTACCAGGCTCCGCCAATCGGCTGTAACTTCAATAAAGTTCGCATTTTGCATTCCTCTACGGCTGCAAATAAGCAAATCAACACAGCTCATCATGGTCGGCACCACGAAGCAATTCCAGAGCCGGAAGTTGCTAACCCGCCTTTGCATTTTCATCGATCTACTGAGGCTGGAGATAATGACATTAACGATGTACTTAAAGGAGTATACAGTGTCCTACCAACACCTGAACGTGGGCGATAATCGAGACAATGGTTCCAGACTCGCTGTCCTTCTAAAATGCTGGAAGGCGAAATCTAACGCACCTGGCCATTTCTCTTTCCTTCCACTCGTCAAGCTTCTTTTGCTTTAATCTCTCTCTTCGTTGCTCGTAGTCCTGTGAGGAGATGAACATGGAATTATTGAAGTTAAGGCAGCTACAATCGAAATCTTCACAGGGCAAATAGCTCCGTCGCCTGCTCACGTGGAGATATCTAGGGCACTGACCTCTTCTTCGGATTCTTCTTCTTTCTCCCTGCTCTTCTGCCACTTCTCGACAAGCTGCATACGTTTCCGTACAAGGGGGTTAGATGAACTGATCTTCTTGCATGCAGAGGTGTTGTGCGGTCTCTTTGCAATCCCTCCACTCACACCAGGCGCCGGCGCTCCATCTCGTGTGGCCGCAGGAGCTGCCACCTCTACCTCTCGACGTCTTGAATCATCTGTAAAACGAGAAAAGAGCAGGAAGTAATGTCGACACATTCTGCATACAGTATGATGTGAGCTACCATCCGCCATATGCGGCACTTCAGTCTGCCGCCACGGGTTCAAAAAGTGCACTTCCGCACTTATGTTTTGCGGCACTTCTGCAGCTGCACCAATACCTGAATCTGCACCATATCATGAGCCTGCCTGAGCACTCCAAGAGCCTGCGATATAGTTGGGGTGCGTCGCCGTGAGGCAACGCGCCCAAAGGGGCGCTGGCAGCCACTGTGGGCCGCTAGCCTTGAAGTGAAAGCAGCAGCTTCTGCTCGCGCGAGCCGCCCCGTTGTTGGGAAATTAGCGGAGACTTTTCGTTTTGCCAGGAGTTGACGCATCGAGTTGCTGTGCGTATGCAGCTTGTTCCAAGATGCATACCCCAACGAGCAACAGTGTGGTACACCGTGCTCTCTGGAGTCAATACTACGCAGGAAGAGCCATGACTAAACTTGAGAGGGTGCAATACAAAACTACACCACTACTAACCATATGCTGAGTTAACAAATACGCCCAATGGGCTGCTTAAGGTCCCAAGGTCCCGGGAGTCAACACATGCAATGCAGCACGAAAGAGTCAAACGGCTGCTGTAGGGGCGTCCCCATCTGAGCGTAGATGGAATCAGGTATAGGTCTTTGACAACCTGGAGAGTGTGCAATACAGCCAGCGACATACCTGCTGCTGGTGCCACCTCCGCTTGTGCAGGTTCTGATTTTGCTGGAGGCACTCCATCTGGAAGCGTCGGGGGTGGCCCTGCAGGGGTAGGAGGGGCAGTGCTGACTGCTGGCGAATCGTCACTATGTTTGCTGCTGCCTCTTGGCGCAGCAGCACCAATCCTAAGAGCACTCATGGGCCGTCCGCTGCCGGCTTTACTCCCGCTGGCTTTATCCGACCAAGATGCCGCAGCGGCAGCAGCTAGACAATTTCGAGGGGACGATTTTGTTGCTGAAGTTGCTGATACAGCTGCAGCGGCAGCGGAATACGGGAAAACTGATGCCAGCTCGTGGTGATGCCCTTGTGCTTTCATGTCTTGAGAAAGGTGTTTCTGCAGTAAGGACATTGAGGAACAAAAATATTCCGAATTAGCTTTTGTCTGAGAGTACAAGTATGAAGGTATGCCACACACGTGCTGCAAGCTACTACAAGCTACTGTCTTGCTTTGCCACGAATAAAGTGGCATTCTTAGCCCTCCGCGCCTCGCATACCTGAAGATCGTGCTGCATCCGCTCAAGCCTTTTTAAGAAAAAGCTGCTACTCAGCCCTCCATCAATCCAGTCATCCTAAGACAAAAAGTTGTGAGGCGAAATAGTAAGTCACATGACCAACGACAAGCTGGGGGCAGATTCCACGTAGCAAAACCATCCCACATATTTGGAATCAGGGTAACAACGGCGTACCAACCGAGCCTTCAAGGCAGCTAACAACGATGAGGCCCATTCTTTTTCCACGTTTCCAAGACGCCGTGCAAGAGAAGACGCCAGTAAGCGGACCTGTAAGACATAAAAAAAACAGACGCAGAAGTGTCAAACGTTTGCGTGGCTTGATCCAGGCCAGCAGATTGTGCAAACTGTTTGTGCGCCTCTATAAATATGAAACCAATACACAAATCCACTGGAAGCCAAGATTGTTGCTAACCTTGGCTTGTTGAGACTGCGTCCCTCTGGACTCCAGTAGCCGCTCCCTGCACGTTTCGCATTGTGAAGTGTCAGTCTGCCGGCCTTGTTGCAGCTGGAGGTCTATGACCTCCTTCAAAAGCTCATCATCTGAACTGCCACCTCGTTCTTCTTGTGAGTGTTTGTGACGTTCAGCTTCATGCTGGCGCTTGGCAGAGAGAAATCGCTGCAGGCGCAGGCTGACGTCAACCTTTCCGGAGGGAACTGCAGAGTGAGCCGTATTGGCCGGTTCACGCTGTGCTTCCAACTCCGACTCGATAAAAGCTAACTGAAGCATAAGCTGCTGCACCTTCTCCGAGCATGTCGACAGCTCTTGGGTCAGTTTAAAGGTAGTAGCAGCCCACTGCCTCAGGTCATGCTCTTCCTGCGGCTGCCCATTTCTCTCCTTTTTAGAGGCAGCGGAACGCACAGTGGCACTTGGAAGCTCCCACGTCACCTCATCAGTATTTGTGTTCCAGTAGTAGGTCTCACCAGAGGCAGGGTCCAGAACTCCCTGCCAGACTGCCTGTTGCTGTTGGCCTTGATCTCCTTTACTTTCGGCTGAAGCTTCACACTCTGGAGTCCTTTGTGACCTTTCACTAACCTGCGAGCTTGTCACTGCCATAGCTTGACTATCGTGCTGTTTCACTGGTGCTGCGCACTCAGTACAGCTGGCCTCCCCCTGCCTTGGGCTTGCCTCCTGGTGTTCCGCTTCCTTCTGGCCGTCAGTCGCTTCCTTCTGGCTGTCAAGCTGCTGGATTTCCTTCATGAAAATGGCGAACTCATCTTCGACACTCCCGCGATCTACTGGCGTTGCGGACCTCTTTTGACCCTCATGTGCTTCTGTAGGTGCCTGAGCAGCTGCGGCCACCGTTAAACTTGACATTTGTGCAGCTTGGGTACGCGGGGGTCTGTTCATATTTCCTGAAGAGCCAAAAAAGATAGGGCACAGACTCTACAATCAACAGCTTGCCTTACCGAAAGCCTCTGACAGAGGCGACACTGGGTGCTGAGAGTGGCAGGATGGAAAGGGCCCTTACTCTTCATTCGCAACTGCCGAGGTAGGAAAGAAGGCGGCGGCATGTCTGACTCCACAATTTCTGTGGATAATGCCTTGTCCACACTTAAAGCAGGTGGATCAGATAGCTTGCTTTCAACGCTTGTTGTGGAGGGCAGGCCAGCAGCAATAGCTATGCCTTCAGAAGATATTGTTGAAAGGCCATTTTCTCCTTTGGGAGAACGAGCTTCACCCATAGATTCCGTGGATGCCGTTACAGGTGAAGAAGGCGTGCTCGAAGCCCAATCTGTTAAACCTGTCTTCGGAGACGTGGATGCAGTGACAGGCTCCGGCGGCTGAAGAACTTCTGGAGAGGCACAATCTCGGTGGTCTGGTTCAGAGCAGGCTGTTCGCTGCACTGTATCGCTACAGTGCTCACTAGCTTCCTCCCCCACTGCATCGTTAGGTTCGTATTTTGGGCTCTCGAGCTTCCCCTCTGACGGAGCAAGGAGGTCGCTGCGCGCGGCCCCCTCGTCAGACCCTGTCATGAATGACGGGGATGGAAATGAACAGGAAGTAAAATATAACTACAGGCCTTCTCTGGAGCTTTTCACAATGCCTCTACTGTGTGGCTTTGACCTCCATGCAGGCTGTCAGAGTCTCTTAACGGTTGAAGTCGACGGGCGCACTGGAGCCGCTCAGAAAGCCCTTTATGGTTTAACGTTCCAGCGCTCTCCATATACGGCTAATTTTAGCTCAACAGCGTGCTCTGGTGCCTCTACTACTGTGATTACACTGAACACATGCAACAAATGAATGAAAGAGCACAGACTCTGCGCATACCATAGCAACTAGGCTCGAAAACTCCAGGCAATGTGGAATCTCACACAATCACTATGAAAAGTAGATACTTGAGCTAGATACAGAAACAAAAGCAGAACTCTTAGTATTCGGAATAGACGGAGAGTGCTTCAACTAAGCTCTGTGCTTGTTGAACAAGCGGGGCTTTCTTAAGCCCCATATCCGCCTATACGGATATTCGCTTTTTCTCTGGCGACAATAAAGCGAAGAGAGTCTGTAATGCGCTTGTTCACAAACATTAGTACGTGAAGCTGATGAAAGTAACCGACTCGGCAGCCACCTGCAGCAAATCCTCCGCAGCGCAGTAGTGAATCTAGCCGATTATGAAATCCCCCGCAAATAAACGTCTTTTGACGGGAAACCAGCCCAACTAATCTGGAAGTTTAATGTTTTCATCAGCAGCAGGTACCGCCTGTACATTATGAGCTCTACTTATGGTTGGCTTACTGAAAGCGCTCTTTCCATTGAGCGTCCGATTCCTCTAAAAGGTGTCTCACAACAGTCTCAGCTTCGCCTGTCTTATATTATCAGGAAACAGCAGGAGAGTCAGCAGCAGCAACTCAATGAGCAAAGGCCGCTTTTTGTCAAGGCGGCCAGAGACGGCAAGCTTTTCACGCATGATGCTCCTTGTTCTCGCAGGTGGACCCGACCATCAAAAAAGGTATTCCAAACGTGATGCAGCTAGTTTTAGTCAAGCATTTGCGTATGCTTTAGACTATGCGTAGGAGTTGTTTGACCGCACTTCATTTTTCAGTAGCAGTACTAGTGCAACGCTTTGTCCGACACTGCAGCCGCTCGATTGGGCAACACGGAAGTTAGCGGACAAGAATGATGGCGTCGGCTTAAGAATCGCTGCTGACGAGCTAAAGGGTGGAAAGTGCACTCAAGACCTGCACTCTGTGGCGAGCCATTTGGATAGAAAGTCTAAACTGTACGACAGACTAGGTGCGTTGCTTCAGCAAAAAAAGCTCAGCGCCTGTCTTTTGATAAATTATGCGCCTTCATTCATTTGCCTTGAAAATGTGCTACTGTGTTGCCTCGCAGTGGGAGGCTTGGAGCACAGCACATCCGCGGTGCAGCTGCTTCAGCTGCATCAGAAGCGTCGTATGACTGAAAGGATTGATTCGCAGCCAGAACCGACAGGCCCCCGTTTGTCGGCCGAAGCTCTTGCCGAGCTCCTAAATTTCAACGAGTAAGCAACAGAATGGGCTCTGCTCTAGCTAACTGACTCTGCTTTGGCTAATGTACTCCGTGCAAGGCGCAAGAAATCGTAGTTGGATGTATCGGCACTATAGAAGTTCTTTGGTCTGTTCTCGCACGGTAAACTGTGGATAGAGTGGGTCAGAATGTAGAAGTTCACAATGGTTGGTGCAGCCGCGAGACATCCTTATGATTCTGGGTGTGCGGTGCAGGGGACTGGTCACATTAGAGGAAACAGAGTACGCAGAAAACGGAAAGCGGTGGCGGGAGTACTTTGTTATTTCTGTTGCTTTTACGGTTAGGACGTGTTACTATGCGCACTTTTCTGCTGGCTTCAATGCTTTGGAGTTCGGATGGCTTTTCCTTATGTAGCAAGCTTGGAGGACAGAAAGCTACACCATCTGCGGTGACAGCAGCAACGCAGTATACCGTGTTTATGGTTTTATTGGCTTGACTTCTCTCTGTTTCTCCTTTGTCATGATGTGTTCCTAGTAGGACTGAACAACAACGAGCTACTCGTCTAGTATTCTTACAGGCAAGACTAAACCTTTACAGACACGTGCTGTCTCAGGACCCAGGAGCAATCTGCTTGGAGACACTGACGAATAGGAGGGTCTTGATCGACTGACCTTACAACTTGCTCTTAGGGAAGGAGAAATTGCACAATGCCGGAGAGTTGCAACGTTCCGTCCGTAAACTTTGGCACTGCATTCGTAGTATTCCCCTTTCGTCGCAGAGTTAAGGAGGGCGTGCTTGCTTGCAGTGTTGCCATTGCTAATGTAGCACACAACCGCACAATGAAGGCAGTTTGCATGAAAAAGCAAGATCAAGCAGTGACAGCAAGAACTGTTGCCAAGAGCGAACGATACTTGAGAAGCTGCAAGAAGCGCACGAAGCGTGAGATGATTTTATTGGGCTACATTTTGTTGGCTTGAGTAGTTCTTCTTGGGTACTTTGAGCGGTGATTCTAGAAATTGATGCAAAAATGAGAGCACACAGGGCGTGGGCGTCAGCTAGCTCTCAGTGATTCCCTATAGAACTTAGAGAACAGGGCACTGCCAGATGCGCCCAAATTTGGACGAAGTGCCTTGTCCATGGGCAAGGATCCAATCTGACTCAGGGATTGCTCATCGTCTACAGTAGGAATGCCTGTAGTGCCTTGGAGGGTGGACCCATTTCGCAGTGTTGCTCAGGTGCACACCGTGCGGAGTTCGCTCGGACCACGAATGTAGCTTTGCCGGCACTCTGACAAGACTTTCTTGGCCGTATCTGTGGCCGGTCTAACAATACCGCTCGAGTCCTTAGTTGCACTTGATGCTGTATGTAGTGGTGTGCAGGACCTGTAAAGGCTCGAACTACACTGTCATGCAACAACTTGTGCCGTTTCGAAGCAGAGAATGGTTCGAATCTATCCTTTCACAATTCGCGTGCTTCTGTTGCATGAAGAGGCTAGTCTGATGTTTCTGTGGACGCGGGAGAATGTGAGCAATCCCGGAGCATCATTGGTGGTAGATCTTCTGAAACATGGAAGGGTAGAGGATCCCGTAAGGCTCGGAGTACTGTTGGGAGTATATATCTGAATGAATGGTGAGGCCCGTCGAGAGTACTATGAACGAAGTCCGGGTACTTGTATTCCTGGCATTCTTGCTGGTCAGACAGGTGCATTACTGATATTAATGGAAAATTTAACCTTATATTACTGAATATTGCCTCTTTTAAGGAGCTCTGTTCCTCTAGGAACCCGCCACATCACGGAGCGCTACAGAGCTGGGCCCACAGACAGCCGAGCGAATCTTGACACTAAACATTGTCGTTGCACATAAGAGAACATTATTTAAGGAATCAAAACATTTACATCGAAACACGAAGCGTGGAACTGCGTGCAGTGCAGACGCGAGCGGCAACTAGAGCAGTCTCAGCCTCCATGACTAACCGGAAAAGGGAGGGCTCGCCCAAAGCTGTTTCGTCAAGTTTTCGCAGCTATAGACTCCTGCGCAAAAGGAAAAATCAATGCATATCACTTAATGCACATTAATTTGAAACGCCTTGAATATTAGGAGATTTCGATGCCACCTTGGCGACTATCGCTGGTACCCGTGCTACGACGACCAGCAGCTCTCGAGGCTTCGCAGAAGGAATGCAGCCGGACCAAATCCCACCACATGGCTTTATTTACATGCCTCTAAACCAGAAGTAATTTTGTGTGCTGAATTTATTGAGGCACAGCCAATTTTTAACACCTCCAGAACAGTGTTCACTCCGAAAGCCATGTTAACCAATGGTTGACCGCCTCATCCGTCTCTTCGCTAGACTGTTCAGTGCAAACGAGCATGCATCCTTCTACCAAAGACACTCATGTGATGAAATAAATCACTAGAGATTCATGTCAACGTGGGATTCCCCGATTTGTTGCGGGCGCCTTCTGTTGAAAATCGCGGCCCCCCGCAGGGCTGCATCTCGATCAAATGAACGCACTTGAAGACTCTCTATTTATAATTGAGAGAATTAAAGATACGTTTCAGATGAAGCAGGGGAAACGGCAAGGCCCGACAACCATGGCCAACTTGAAGACGGAGTTAGTCTCCACCTTGCATATGGCTACGAAACATTGCGACATTCTCCCACATGGAGCCCCCACTCAAGGTATAAACCCACCCAGCCCACTTAATCCTTTGGCAGCGCTTGCAGCCTACATCGATGTGAATTTCACCGCTGCTCTCCGAATGCTACGGACAGCGGCATCTGCTGCAGTCGAGGAGGCAAAAGCTGCAGTGTTCTTTGGCAGTAAAGGCAGGTTCAAAATTTCCAGTTTCCTGCATGGAAAGCTTCAAAAATTATGGCTTCAAGCCTATAAGGGGTCCATGCAGGTCCATATCCAACAAGCCGAGCATACGTGCGTCAGCGGCTTACAGCATCACAATGAAGTGGCCAAGCGGAGCACAAGCAAAGCTGCAGGCATAATCGGCAATATGCCAAGCACGATCCACCACAGCCAGGTGTTGTCAAGCAGGGATATAGACAAGGAAAGCCCTAATCCAGTGTGCGAGCAATCCGCGGAGCGGATGGGCGCCACTTCCGGACACAATAGGAATCTATCTATTATCCAGCAGTTGCCAGCCAGTTGGCGTCCTCTTCGGAGAGATGACGGTACATTCGTAGCACCTCCTGTGCAGCTCTTGGCTGCCTATGCAAGCGACGGCTCAAATCACGTGCCATCGGTCTTTCGACACGGCTTTGGTCCGAAAGAACAGGAGCTTTCGGCAGCTGGAGGCAAAGCAGCACCTCAACAGGCCTTTGAATGCGTCGTCGGTCTTTGCGTTCGTAGCTTATTAGACCTTTACATTCAGGCTGTCCGTTCACTCCAGCCTGAGCTATTGCCTGAGGGATCTGTAATTCTTGTTGGAGCTGTAAACGTCCCGATGATGTTTAGGGTAATGGAAGAGCATCGTCTGATCGTGCAGCCTCTGGACCTCGACCCTCACACTTTGATGCCCACCCCTCAAAGTTTGAAGCAGGCAATGAGGTGTTGGGGCTCTCAAGCTAAGGCGCTTGTTCATTCTCACCTGTACGGCGGGCTATGCGACTTGCAGCTTCTGGTGAACTTTAGCGCCGAGCACAGGCTTCTCCTCATTGAGGACTGCGCGGAATCCTTTGTGGGGGAGCTATACCGAGGTCAGCGACGCAAGCATTTCGTCGGCGTTGACTTTAATTGCAGCAGTCAATAACAAGCGTCAACTCGAAGTACATCCGCGTGTTGCTTTTCCGCTGTTGCCGTTTTGTTCAGGTCATCCTTTGGCAGATATCAGTCTTTTCTCTTTCGGTCTAATGAAAACATGCACTGCAGCAGGTGGAGGCATTGCTACAGTAAGCTTGTGACTTAGTTCTGCACGGGTTAACACGAAGAGATGATTTTGCTTTCGGTAGCAACCAAACGCTCTCTCTCTATTTCTTCTGCATATGGCTGTTTTAGATCGAGATATGCAAGGTTTAGAAAGGGCAAGGCAACCACGGTTGCTATGTTGGATTTCAAAATGCACTGGTCTTTTGCAGGTGCGTAGTCGGTTCGTCGCTGCCCGTATGCGGTCCTTGCAAGCGTTGTACCCATTTAGCAGCCGTTGGACATTCTTTAAGAAGCTTTGCGTCACTCTCGGGGCCTGCGGATTGCAGAATGAATTCATAATGAAGACTTTCCTGAGACTGTGCTAGTATGACAGGCCCAGCTTCGTCGAAACTCTTATAGGCTGCTACTGGCACTCAACTAGGTCGCTTTCACAGCCACTAGAGCTGGATACGTGTGACTGCAAGTATTATCTTGTTTCGCTTCATTTGAAAGCTCTCCTGCCTTTTGCTTTTGTTCTTGCGTTAGTTTACTCCATTGGAACCCAGGAACGTTTCTTCAATCATTTGTGAGTCTCCACATATCCTAGAGCTGGAATTCCCGCTTCTTAATTAGAGCTATGTAATGCCTCGTGAATTTCAAAAGCGACACACGTAACCATACCCTGAAATTCGGTATCTCTGCACTGCGACTGGCCTGTGCAAAGCAGGTTCGGGGTTTCCCTTCCACAGGTGAACTTTTCAAGCTTCTCCGGGTCCAGCCAAGCGCCTCGCTCCTCGCAGTGCTCTTGTAAGGACCCAAAACCTTCACATTCCACGGTGTCACGCATTACATGTGTTGGCGATTTGTGGACTTCATGCCTGGTCATTTATGCTGCTGTGAATGCGAGCTATTCAGAGAGAGGCTAGAATCTTGGAATTTGGAAGAGTTTGTCGAGCAGCAGCTGGCCACTTTGAGGTTCGCTTCGAGGCTCCAGCACTTAGGTTTTCGCATTCCAGGAAGTGGTGCTAGTTTCAAGACATTTTGGTGAGGCTTCGCATGGCAGTTTTAGTCTCACTCTACATAGGAACTACGTGGAGACCAGTTAGTTTGCTTTACTTGCGCATCTCTTTTGTCGCATTTGTTCTTACTAGTTGTCGTACACTAACCACACTTCTTAAGTTACGTAATGCTCTTCTTATCACTACAGGCTGTTCCCGATCGTCGTGCCCGAAGGTGAAACTTCTTCTGAGCTCGAGGCCGTTCTCCTGAAACATGGATTATTTACCGCCAGCGACACGACAACGCTAGTCTGCTACAATGTAAAGCCAAATGCTGCAGGAAGCGTGGGACTTCCAACAGCGGCGGCTGAGCTGATGCAGCGCATTGTTTATTTGCCGGTTAATCGCACTTCTACGCGTCGACAGCTGCTGCAAATTGAAGCAGCTTTGGCTAAAGCCTATGGATGTAAACCGAATATGCATATTTGTATTAAACAGAAAGACTTGTCGATTTAAGGGGAGCACCAGCGAGAGCGGGTGCAGTGCATTGAAGCGCTGGCACGAATGATGAACACAACGATTTAGCAGCCTGAACTGCCCGTGAGGTACAGCTCTTCACCGAATCATCGCGGCCGTGCCGACCGTTTTTACTAGTATACTTCTTGTGCGTCGGACGATGCCGGGCCACTTAGCAAGTTTATTTTGTGGCACAAGACGTGTGATTAGCATACTGCCGATTTAAGGATGCAACTTGGCTTTAGCTTGTCGTTGAACATACAGGAAAGAATTTGTTGCGATGCATGCAGTTTTCTTTGCGTTTAGGTCGGATAGGAGTTTTTTAGGTAGAACCACTGGCTTGTGCTATGCTCACGTATGACTGTATCATTGCGATTCAGCATAGTTGATCTCAGTGAAGCTGAGACAGTGGATGGCTGACAGATGTCTCATCTTGCCTGTTTTTAGCTACCCACATGGCTTCCACGGGTAGGAAGCGGAAGAAAAGATAATCGTTGAAGATGGAAATGAGTGTTGTCTACTCATTGTATTTGTGGTTGCCATTTACTACACATTCGGTGATTGGGTGAGAAGCCTGTCAGTGGTATTCGTTATTTGCCCAGCATGCTATTGCCCCGTTTCACAGAGCAGTGCAACACTGCGACGAATCCACTTCTCAGGGTCATCATCTGCAGAGATGCACCCAAGCAAAACAAAACGACAATGTCTGGCAGGAAACACAGCTGACCCTAGTGGACGGTGGGCGGAGCAAGGGCCTTTGCCCACGAGTTGGCAGCAGACCTGTTGGTAAGTCTAAGAAGGTAATAACCTCAGAGCAGGCCGTCCTGTCAGCCGTTCTGTATATGGGGCACCTGTGGATTAGGTCATACATTGGTGAAATGTGGTGCGTTAGGACTGGAATTGTCATTTGCCAGCTATCTGAGGGTTTCTCGCTTTGTTTCCTCGAGGCGCGTTGCGGAAATGCCACAGTGGCTACACTTACTTGTATTTGCTTTCACTTGCCACGCAAGACATCTTCGGGACCAACAGAATTGGCGGCATGTCCTGAAACATTACCTTAGGCTTGGCATCAACAAGCTTTTTGTTTTCAAGCGACCAGGCAGCTCCCTGCAGAAGCAAACAAATTGGTTCATCCTGAGCTGGCATTAACATTATGCATGGTTAACTAGGCTTGCATTTAGACAGAACAACTTTGTGTATTATCTGAATTTGTCGGGTGGTGGCAGCAGGTTGCGCTCTTCGCGAAGCATCGAAGCTTCGAGCTATGCGTGGAGCGCCTTCATTACCTGGAGAGAGAGACCTGTGATACGAGTTCCCTCATCAGCAGCGGCGTGTACATCAACCACTTCCTCAGCATCAGCAAATTCAGCAGACAATGAAAGATCGGAGGGCGGCTCCTGAACGAGATGGAAATGCACAGTGCCGCAGGTTGGATTGCTGGCGTGTAAGACTGAGCAGCTTGAGGCACTGACTCTCATGGGCACTAGATCTATTAATTTATATGCGTAGTAGGTGAATAGATTTTATGGTACGTATATATGTAAGTATGTATTCGTGAGTCAAAAACTACCGTGTATTTCAGTGCGTCGTAGCACTCCAGCGTATAAGATTGAGATGTCCTCTTAATTACTTGCTATGCTCTAGAGAGTGAACTGAGGATTTTTTCTGGAGTAAACGTGCAGTTGTGCTAAATAAAGCGTGCCGCTTCCAGATTCCATCGTTTTGTACCTTAATTTTTCGGGCGACAACCCTTAAAGTGGCCTTGAAGAAGCTCTGCGGCTTGTAAAACGCTGCAATATTGAAGACACTGGGTGGTCCATTTTGAGCCCACTGTCGTGTGCTGCTAACGCGAATACTGAGGTCATGAAGCCATGCCCCAAGATTGAGCTTAGAAGGATACGATGATAAAATCCAGGCTCTCGGGACCTTCTGGAAGTAGAGTGCCTGCCCAAGGTTGTCCAGTTCCTCACTCATTACGATCCATCCGCGTAGTGCCTGCCCAGCATAGTGCTTATGGACTGAACTGTGAATTAAGCTTTTTGTATCATGCATACGAATTATTCCTGCTCTTGAAGCCCCACATTTTCCAAAGATGAATCCCTGTGAGATTTTAATTGCTTGATTAAAGCCTGCTCCCTTGTGTGATCCATTCGCCGCTGCGCTGAACGTACCTCGAGAAGCTGTGTGAGAGAAACTTGGATAAAGGTGAGGAGAGTATTGTAACACTGAATCTCTCCCTTAAGAAAGTCGCTCAAAGGGCTTAGCTCACTCAGCCCCGTTTGTACATTTTCGTGCAGCTGGAACACGCTAGTGTTGGATTTCTCCGAGGAAATATCAGGAGGCAGCTTGCAAAGTATATCTGATATCGTGCTTATTAGACTGTCATCTTTGTTTCCTCCAGTATGCGCCTGCATTTCTCGATGTGCGCTGATGAGGGAGTCTAGGAGTTGGCTGCTCTGCATTTCTTTGTAGCTGAGACACAGAAACGCGCCAGTAGATCAAAAGATAACTAACTAGGTGGCTCTTAATACGGCAAACGGAAGCGGTGGAAAGACCCAATTTTGGGGGAATTTTCTGTTTTTTGCGTGCGTACACCACGGCAGCCCCTGGGTCGAGGCCTAAGATTTCAGGAGCTGGATCAGCCGGCAAGCACATGGCGAATTCGGCGATATCTTTGTAACAGTAGTCAGATGGAAGGACATAACCCTTTAGAGCCGGGTCTGCTGTCTGAGATTCCGGGTTATTTGCAGCAAAGCAGCGCTTTAACAATGATTTCAGCAGCCTTTGGTCCATTTGGTCTGTAACGCGGCCTCCGTAATGGATATCAGCTGTCAAGAAAACAATTCTGTCCCATAGCGTCCCCACTTCATTGATACAGGCACATTCGTACAGACTTTGTTGAGAAACCTGTGGAGCCATAAAACAAACAGCAACACGTTTGTCAAAAGGCGGAAATAACATTATTTGGATATCACATTCTTGTTTCCTGTCCCTCTGTATTCACACGACCGTATTCAGCTATCAGCAACTCAGCAGCGTTCAGGGACAACTATGCAGTGTAAATATTTGGCGCAGCACTGTCAGCTCACTCGAAAGTCAAAAACTGTCCATTCGTATGCCTTGTTCCACCCAAGGGCTCCAAATTTTCGACGTTCTAGGATAATCGAATGGAAAAGTGCCAGTGAAAAGAGCCAACGCTTGTAATTTGGACAGTCCGGGATGTCCTCTGCGCCGCTGTTGTCTAGATCGGTGAAGGTCTGCAAAATGTTGTCTCGAAGCCCCTGAATTTAGAAGGCGAAGGCAACGGCGAGCTACCCCTGTCGGTGGAACTACAGGTTCTTCGTTGAGATGACGAATCCCTCAAAAGCACGCGCTACCACCATCAGTGGATTTTGGATTAAACGCAGCCTGGACTACATAATATCCAATTTCTTCGAACTCAGGGCAATAGGTCAAAATAAACCTACAGTCGGTGGCTCAGTGACGATTTTGATGCCTTGCTTTACTATACTAGTTGGTAGGATATTGGTAGGATGGGAGGTCATAAAAATTCGGAACTGTTGATGCATTTCTTTCTGCTGGAAGTGTTCGTACGACTGCTGCAGATAAGGCATGAATGTTTCAGCCAAATGGCAATTCTGAAGGCAAACCCAGCCTCCGTGTTCCCTAAACGGCGGAAACGGCACATGGCAACAATCAATAGCATTAAATTCACGAATTTTGCAGACAGTTGGTGTCCGGAATATTGGAGCAGGAGCGCATACGTTCGCAAGAAAGCATGAGGTCTTATCCCCAGAGTGGCATTAGAGATTTTGCTTACCCAGCCTCCTGCAACAGCTTTTGGGCTGCCTTAGTTTGTCCCTGGCCAAGCGAGATGATATGCAGCTGGTCTTCCGGTAATGAGCAATGATCAGCTAGGACTTTTATAGAGCCGATAGGGTCGCTTCCAGGTGACAGAATAAAAATTAATGGCGTTAATGGACTAGAGTCGTCCAGAGCCTTTGAAAGATCCTGCTGGGGTGGACTCATATATCGCGGGCCCAATACGTTCTGCACGTATAGTTGGCACCCGAAACGCAATTCGCTCCCCCTGAGTATACCAAACGCAAGTTAGCATGATACAGCTAGCAACGTATATGCCGTGGAATTGATATTCTAAAGGTGTGACGTCACTGACAATTCATTTCAGAAAATCTTCTTTGGAAACTGTCAAGAAGCCATGCCGAGAAGTCAATGAGCGCACCTTATGGCTTTAAGAGCAACTAGAGAAGCAAACGGCCCCAGATCTTCGCCATTAATTTGTGGCATAATCGATGGGAATTCTTCATCCCTCTCAAGTACCTTTCTCCAGTCGCCTTCATCATCTGCCACTTCTTTGGCAAATCCTTTGAAGCAACCTCCGATGCTGTTGTCGAGAAAGACAATGTTGCGCCAGACTTCTGGGCTTGTCCAGACTGGCTGAGTGTTAAGCATAGTTTGCATAACTCATTGTAAACTTACGAATCCGGTGCGAGCTGCACAACACTTACAGAAGAGTCTTGCAATGCGGCAAACGCACATGGGATCTCAACATGCCAAGCCGTACCTGAGGAGGGCATGCATGGCCTTTACTTTCCTCCGTAATTCCCCTCAAAAAAAATTCAAGCACTTTCCGCGGAACATTGCCTGCTTCAGTATCAAGGGCCTTGGCAATCATAAACGCGAGGACCAGCTTGTGGGACTCGAAGAGTCCTCTGCAAGTACTGCAGTATACCTCCCATGTGAACAGTTCCTGAAGGCTTTGCCCACGGGTTTCGCTTTTATCTTGGCAGCTCTGCAATGTTGACTGTAGCTGAAATTTAAAAGCCTCGAGGGACCACTGATAAAATGGGTTAAGATGGGACAAAGCTCGCAGTACAAGGTACAACAGTGTGCCGCGATGAGAAAGCAACTTATATAGTTGCCTGGTCTCCTCAAGCCTGTCCGCTGTGGCAGAAGCCTCCTCCATACGTCTTTCAATCGCCGCATACGTTGTGCGCGAGTCTCTCAGGGTGTTGAGAAATGTGTCGTCCGCCAGTATGTCGCCTTCGGCGTTGGCCAAGAGCTTTGCGCACCCAAGAAAGACAGAGGGAGCACAAATGTTGCTATTTTCAGCTGCAGTGCCTTCCAACACTAAGCAACACTAAGCAGCTGCTGATTGACGTGAAGATTGACATTATGCTGAAAGAGTGCCAGATGCGTACTTTTAAGGCAAAGGCTGCTGTTCAATATCTCACCAGGAGGATTTTTTCCTGAATTGCAGCTTTAAGTTCAAGATCTTTTGCAATACTCGTTACGAGCACACTGCGCTGCTCTTCCAGATGTGGCGCTTCGTGGGCAACAATCTGATTCAACAGCTGTTCTTCAAGGCTTGCTGGAGTAACCCGGAAATTCACGACGCTCAATTGGGTGTATAGCTCAGGAGCCAGCTCAGATGGAGATAATTTTGTCGCCAAAACCATTTTGAAGTGTTGGTTCCAAATGGCCGCGTGGTCTCCAAGATGAACAATTCTGCGTTCCTCTGGCCAGCTCTTCTGTATAGCGAAGGACAAGCAACTAATGCCACGCTTGTAAGTTACTATATAAAGGCGCTCACATCATTGCCTTGGACTTAGTTACTGTGCATTTCCACCGTCTTGTAAAGAATTCGAAACCAATCCATGAAGTTTGTGCGCATACCACTGTTCTCAGCAGAGCCCCAAGCGCTGGGTCCAGAGTCCCCTCAGAAAGAATGACAAGAACGATCATCCCAGCAGTGACAGCTTCAGATATGAGTCGCAAAGCATCATCGTCGACAGAAGAAATTTCTTTGAACTCTCGTGTAAAGTTCCTCCTTCTGAACCAACGGGTACCCTGCTCTTCAGGGTCAATCAGTAAGGGACATTTTGAACAGTTGCAGACCAGAATAGCATTCTCGATTGATGCAGCATCCGACGGCAATCCTTCAAGTGACCACTGCCTCATTTCAGAAGGCGACGACAAGGTCCGAGCGATGGAAAAGTCTTCTCTTACAGTCATGCCCTCTTCAAGGCAGATGCTCAGCCAGTGACGACTTAATTCCTCTCGGTATTCGTGCGTGAATGGCCCAAAATAAGTGAGCATACCTGCAGATGTTCAAATATCCGCACCGCAAAATGTTCAACCTAGAGTGAAATGTGCTCCAGTGCAAATTCCTCGGCAAGTCGCTAGCATCCTCCTATGATGCGTGGAATGAAATTGACTGGAAGTAATTGGGTCTGAATAACATGTCTATGCTTGTAAGCAAAGACACATTACCAGCTGCCATGAGAATGTCGCCCAAAAGGTTCGACATATCTTCCTTCACGGCTTCTGCATCAGTAGCCCATCTCTCTCCCTCCACAGACACTCCGGATAGGACTTCTCCAGCCCTGGCAAGTCTTTGCTCTGTTACTTGTATTTGATTTTCCAGATCCTTAACTCTCTCCTGGCATTCACTGTACTGCTCTATTAGTGATTGGACCCTGGTCGGAGGATAGC
The DNA here is from genome assembly GCF_000499385.1 of Eimeria necatrix. NCBI lineage: Eukaryota > Apicomplexa > Conoidasida > Eucoccidiorida > Eimeriidae > Eimeria > Eimeria necatrix. The sequence goes on from NW_013654718.1 coordinate 60,936, forward strand.
AGCGCACGCCCCTTGAGCGAATTACGTTACGTGTTCCAGCACTCTAGTGGCACTTTTGCATATCGATTAAAGCATTTGACCAACATTTTGAAGATACGGGGCCCCAAAGCGTTGGCTCACCTCCCTTGGACATGATCAAGAGACCGCTGTTTTTCGGCCAGATCATCTTCCGCCTTCTTTAGAACTTCCTCTGCGTCTGAAAGCCTCTTTTTTTTTGGCTCCATGACCTTGAGAACCTGAAAAATGGTAATTGGCCAGTGCCGCTCAGCTTATACACGTACGTCTCTGTGTAGGCTTCCTAGAAGCTCTCTCGCTTTTTGCGTTGCTTACTTGTGCGTAGCTTTCGACTGCTCTCACCCACATGCACAACGAAGTCGCTGCCTTCGACACATTGGCGACTCTCTCCGGGAGGAAATCCTCAAGTGCAGTGTATTTGCTAAGCTGCTGTAGAACTTTGGGTGAAATATGATCTTTGTCATATTCCCGTAGAGTGGTTAGCAGAGACGTTTCATTTAGTACTTTCTTGGCCTCGTCCCATGATTCTTTGCGTCCAAGAAGGACGCAAACAGCATTCATCACGGTTTCGACAAGCGCTGGAGGGGAAGGAAAGGACTTTACTTCATGTAAGTCACGTTTGTCAAGCGCTTCAAGGGCCTTGAGTGCTTGATGCAGAAGGGGCATTACTTCATCAATATCCCTTTGACAGTCGTCGCGTATGGAATGAGCCTCTATGCGGGCTAAATTTGCTGCTGCCCTCTCAACTGAACAGCTTTGTTCCATTACTGCTGCTTTCTGCATGGTTTCAACAGCGAACAGCGAGCAGCCTCTCCAGAAACTAATTTCATAAATCTAACGTGAAGATCTTCATTCGGAACAAAAATTGTGCACAAAATGCTCTTGTGTTGATGGCTAAGCTCCACAAGTAAAACTACCATAAGACAGACTTCTAGGCCAAATCCCTGCGGACCTCTTTATCTTCTGCTAGTGAGGCCGCCACAGTCTTTGCCTCTTCTCTTGATTTTTCGAGGAGTGGCTGATCCGCCAGGAGCTTTGCTTTCATATTTTCCACCGCAGAGGACGTTTCCTCCAGCCTGCGGATCCCCGAGGTATATTTTTGGAGGCGCTCATCTGCATGTCACACGAGCTTTGATTGCTTACGCGGCTAAGGACCTGGAACGAATATGTCTCCCTACACAATCAACGAAATTGACCTTTGACAATATGTCTACAGCTCACCTAAATTCTTTTTCTTTGTTGCAAAAAGCATCAAGTACTGCCGAACTAGCTCCACAAAGGACGTGCACGTCACGTGAATAGGCTCTCCAGTCACAGTCATGAACTTTTCCGTTATTCGCTCAGTAGCCGAGTACATTTCCGCTGATGCACTAAGAATGCCACAATGCAGGACATCTGCTTCTCCACTAAGCTAAAAACTTTCGCGTAAAGACGTGTACTTGCTCTATTTGGAACACGCCGGGGCTGCGGGGTTTGCCGCTTGCCTTGAGAGCATACGCGTCTCGTCAGCGCTTAGCAGTGGAGACTTTGCCAAAATTTTTGTGCCTATTGCATGCAGGGCAGATCGGGGCCATGGGTCGTAAAAGTCGAGTATGCAGCCACTCAGTAAACCAGGAAGGCGGCGGCACCTGGATCTGTAAGCACGCAGTGAAGCGGTTCACGTAAGAAAGCCTTCCATACCATTTTAAGCGTAACACATAGATGCTGAGCGAGTATATTCAAAAACATAGTGCGAACATGCAATACTAATCACAAAAACTGTACTACTTCGAGTAAGTGATGTGATTTCCTTCAATGCTCAGAAAATATAACAACATGACGCGATTTCTGCTAATTTCCATAGCTGCATGTGATGCGTTGAAAGCACTTGCCTGAAAGCCTCGCCAGAAGCGGACATGCTAATCACGAAGTGTAGCTTCCGCTGAATTAGAGACACAACTGCCTCCCAACCATCAGCGGAACTTCCGGGCTCCGGCTTTTCGGGGGACCTCACTTGAAACGAAAGTTTTTCCCTATCGGACTGATCAAAGATTCCGTATATCTCTCCTGAACATTGTACAACTGCTGAGCCATATTTGAATGTAGCAGACAAAAAAAAATCTATGTGAAAATGAAGGCTGCGGCAATCACTGTGAGCAGCAGTCAATACAACAATTCACCTGTGACAATCATGGTAGTTATATCTTGCAGCCATTCGTCATGCTTAATTTTAGATTCTGAGACGCGGAAAACTAGGTCTTTCTTGTCTGCGCAGATCTGAAGAATAAGATCTCTTAAGTCCTCCCGCAAGTCGTTAGGACCCCACCGAGACCTTGACGAAATAGTAACGGCGCTGAAGTCCATTACGGAAGCAGCTAGGTTAGACAAACTTTCACGGCCTGTCAATACAGCGCATGTATGTATAGAACTCGAGATTGGTTGGATGCGTTTGTCTCACAAGAGAACGCAGATGGACTCTCTCTCTGGGTAACTCAGCAACCACCGTGCCAGCCACAGACGGTGGACGGAATTTTCCCCAGAAGGCTTTCGATCATTCTGCGGGACATGGGAGTCTGACCTGAACCATTTGAACCTAGAAGAAGTGCATGCCCCCCAGGGATTCTCAGTATCCTGCATAGCCTAGCGATATGCTTGTTTGCGTGTTCGAAAAACACCAGGTCGAGGGGTGTTTTTGCCACTGCATTATACTGTTCAAGGTACCTATTAAACAGCAAAACAATTAAGCCAGCAGTATGCATTAGTTTCTTTTACGAGTCACCGTACTACACCATTTTAGTGTTTCATAGCTTCCACTTTCACTTCTTATGAAGCCCTTCTGGTCTTGAACTGGGCTCAAAATAGAAGGCCACGATTTCTTAGAGCATACCTAGAGAGAATGACATTCATCTCTTCTTCTGAAATCGAAATCTCTGAGTAATTCTTGCGGGAACCTATCTCGGCAAAGTCGCCGAAAAGTATTTGGGAACAAACGCAGTCCTCCAACTCATCTTTTAGGTCAAGGGAGGCGGAAATTTGCTTGAGCAACACCCTTTCCGTCCATTTTCGGTCCTCTATGGAGATCAGACGATCTACAAACTGCCTCTGCATTTCGTGGAGCCAGAGCCTACTCATAATGCGACAGTAGACAGACCGCGTACAGAGTACGACACCACTTCGCTCGAGAAAATCGGGGCAGTGGCAACACTTCAGCTTTCGTCTCACCGAGCAATGTCAATTTGGGTGGTGATTTTACTGGTATCTGCCATGAGCATGACTTCCAGTGCTCTTGAAACTTCGCGCACTGTAAATGTGTAGTGGCACTTGAGAGGAGTCGGCAGCAGATGTCCTTTGATTCGCTCGTATGCTGCTACAGTGGCATCAATCATGACTTCTGCATAGTTGGACAATGCTGGTAGGCTATATTCCCAAGCTCCGCGAAGGATTTGTGTAAAGATGTACTTTATTTCTGCTGGGGCATAGTCGTCTTGAAACAAAACATTGAAATGACGGAGAAGCCTAGCACCAAGACAAAAAAGAAGCCCCAACACCTTGCGCTTCAGTTTACATTGAGGCGTGTGTTCACAAATTTGTTGCAACAGCTGATGAGCTTAGAATAAGAACTTACCTCATGTCGGTGGCAACCCCTGCCACTTCTGTTGCTCCGGAAAGGATAGTACTTGTATCTTCGACATGAATAAACTGAAAGCGTGCCCTTTCAAAAAAACCCCCATACTCAACAATCTGTCTTAACAATTGGTGGGGTCTTCGTGCTCCAAATTGATCTGGGATAGGTACTGCTATGTTGTCAATTAGAAACAGCATTCGAGAGCCATAGGGCGGTCCTAGCGATCTCCGGTGCCGCTTCACGAAACGAGACAGCACGAAGTCTTCCACGTCGTCTGTGGTAGTTCGTTGTCCTAACGACATTTTGCAGTACATCTGTGAAGTTCCAAGTGCTCTTGTACACTGCTTGAGGTAAGCGCTCTTTCCAGTGCCAGGTTTACCAGAAAGCAGAACCCCGTATCCGCCCTGGAAAGGTTAACATCAGAAAGCTTTCACTTTTGCAATCTGCGCGAATACACCACTGGGAGAAATTTGTCTCGCATGGTACTTCCCCGTAGCCACAGGCGCGCGAGTCCCGGAAAGCCTCACCTGCGCAATCGTTTGAAGCATCTGCAAGTTGGCTGTTGTTCGCACTGTTGGCACAAACATGTTGGTAACTGTAAGCCCGCTCTCGAACGCATACTTGGGCACCAAAGCGTCATAGGTTGTCAGCTTCAAAGTAGTTACGTCCGGCGTAATGTCGTAAATGGTTGCCGAGGAAGGAAGGCTCTCAAGCTGCTTGCAGACAATGCGTAAGTCTGGAAGCAGGGCTTTTGAAAACTCAGTTCGCTGCTCATGATTCAAGAGTCCGCCAAGACCCCATGCCATTGCAACAGCAAAATACATGCGTGCCACATCATCAGTGTGCTCCGCGGCTATATGTTGCAGGGTAACTTGATTCAGCAAAGCTGTAAGAAGCCGGCACACTGAGGCAGCAAGAAACAAGTCACTCCATGGCATTGCCAACTGAGCAAGAACAACACGCACATTCTCCAGGTAGACACTGAAGTTTCACTGGGATAGTCCTATGAGTGGGTTGCTCAAGGAGTGTGCGTGAGCCAGAACTCGATGTGGGCTAGACCGGAACCCATCGTAAACTTCAATCGACAATGCAGTGTTCACAGGCCAAGCAGCCGTATGCAACCAACCTTGCAGTTCCCATGAATGTACTCAAGGCCTTTCTGGAAAGTGGAGATACACCAAAGCTCTATCTCTGAGGAAAGGGATGCAAACTTGTTCTTTTGGGCTTCATATGATTGTCTCCAGGACTGGAATAACAGCGACCATCCTCGGTGCTCGGGCTCGATGAAGACAGTTCCACACCTACTGACTGTAGCAGGAGAAGCAGCTCCTAATTCCTACCTCACAAAGCCAAAACAATGGAAAATCTCCGAAGTAATTTGGCTTTTGAAACGATGACCGCCGGTGTGGAAAGGCTTATGTCACAGCAGGAGACGAACGTTTCTTTTTAGTTCGGCAAAGTTCCGAGGAACCACCAAAGCACTGTTCTTACAGCTACTTCAAAGAAAATCTTGAGGTTTTCGGGCAGGACAATACGTTCCCCATTGCTAAGGCATAACAGCTTATTGTCATCTAGGGCCGAATTCAAATTTTCTGCCCAATTTGGATCTAATGGGCCGTCGAGGACTAGCCAATTGTGAGTGCTCCTCTGCGACGCAACGGCGTCTCTAACACGCTGTAGGCAAAACCGAAATCCGCAAGTATTCCCACACTCCACAGCCCACTAGACCTTATTGTTCCACAGAAAACTATTGTGTAGAGCTTAAGAAATATCCAGCAAGCCCAATGCACTGAACCCACCGCTGCTACAATTCCATCCAGCCACTCGGTGGTATTGGAGTCAATTTTTCCAAACAGCAGACTCTCTTCCATTGCTTTAGGGTTCACTCGCAACACCTCACAGTTACCGGTGATACCGAAGCTTTCATGCTGAGCACTTCCAGGAGAGCACGAATTATTCTGCTTTTCGAGAATGTGAGACATTGCTCTTGACAAACCGAGGATTAATGTTGATTTGCCCACTCCGGGTGCTCCTACCTGAGAACAGGTCTAACTACTTTGCTTGTTTACCCAGGTCCACAATGGTATCCGAGACCCCAAAATCATGTGAGCATTGTATGATTGCTTACTTTCAAAAATCTGCCTGCAAAATTCGAGAATTCGGTGCAAGAATTCTCTGCGAGTCGCTTGTTTTTTTCCACTTACCACAAGCAAACCATGTCTGAGAAGCTGGGTTTCATAAAGCTCCATTCCCTTTTCTACAAAGCTGGGTATAGCTTGGAGATGCTGCTCTTGAAGAACTTTTTCTAGTGCGGCTTTCATGGGGCTGTCACTTGCCTTAGGTAATCTTTGCTGGGGAAACATGTCAGCTATAAGTCCTAAGTATACAGGAACGTCATCCGTGACAAGTCTTGGAGTAACCGATCGAAGAGCATGCATTACTATACTTGCCTCGTCATCTTCAGGCTGATTTTTCTTCATCTGTCCTGCCCAGAGTCACGAGCGAAGAGGACTTGGCGAAGTTACCGTGTAACCGTCTCGTCGCATCTTACAGCACTACAATCGCCCATAGTCTAGTATTTGGTAAAACAGACTTACCAGCAGCTACCAGAACCGTTTTCATTGCTCGAAGTCCCCAATCATAATGCATTTGCTGGCTAAGTAGAGCGCTTGATATTGAAAAAACCTGCGCTACTTTAGTTGACAAAGAGCTTGCCGTAAGAAAGCCGCTAGCAAGCATGAGAACCTCAGCAATCAGCGTAAAGTCCGGTTTGACCATGGCCACTGGCCTGAAAAGCGACTGAAGATTTTCAGGCAGTTCTGTCCTTCCAGCATATCCTGGGTTGTTGGTAATACATACTCCTACCCTGACAGACACCCCATGACCAATAGGCACTTTTGGAAGCCTTGAAAGCTTCCCTCAACCGTCCGTGCGCTTCGAAAAGGCAAAATGTCCCGTATTTGTTTCGCTTGCCTGAAGTCTACGTGAGTAGTTCTACCGTCGAATTCGACGACATCCTTTTGAGCCCTTACGGCTGTTTGGATCTTTAAAAGCAGCTGCGCAACAACCGATAAGACCTCTATGTCAATCCTGTTAAATTCATCAAAACATGCCCACGCGCCAGTTTGAGCCAAGCCTCTAAAGAGGCGAGCCATAGTGTGGTGGTCTAAGTCCTTTGAGCAATTAAAGACAAGACAGGGCAACCCCAAGGCTTTTGCTAAGTCCTTCACTGTTTCAGTCTTTCCTGCATTGCGTAGCAAGCACTCAGCGCACGCCTTTGGTAACATCGCATATCCCATGCTATTACATTTGTAGTGTGGCGCGTGTCGGCCCGGGTATAGAGGAAGCTTCGTCCATAGGGTTTAAACAGCGGGTATGCCTTCAGCATAACAGTGTACGCTATACCTGTTCCCGCAGGCCCAGCAGGAGCTCCACCATACCCAAGTTGTAAGGCCGAAGTAAGGGTCACGAAGCACTTGTCGGTCAAGGGTGTAATAACCAATCTCGATGAGCACCCGAGAAATTCGTGCCTGTATTGGAATCTGTAGTAGCAAAGACGACAAAACGCAGTGGGAGAATTAGACGGCTTAGCTTGGCATGTAGCTTTCTGATGCGATCTCAAAGAAGCTAAAAAACTATATACTGCCTTTTTGCTCAGTTTGCGCAATAGCTGCCATCATACTTTGCCTGCAGCTGCTCAATATTGCAGTGCTCTTCATCAGTTTGCCAGTAGTAGCGCAGCTGTCTATTCCATTCAAAACACAAAGGGCTGATGTTCTTCGCCCGACCCAAAGCGCTCAAAATGTCACGGGCATGAACCATCAAAACAAGCGAAGACTGCGCCAATTTTTGAATTGACGGAACATTTGTCTTTGAATTGAGCAATGCAAGCCTGAAGGCAGAGACGGTGAAGCACACGATTTCGCCAAATCTTCTACGCGCGAACCGCTCAGTGGCTGATCCACGTTGGCGCATTCTCAACAAATTACATATCTCTTCGCAAAGGCACGCCAAAATCATGCCGACGGCCTTGACTACAAAGTGCATATCAGCTCATTACCGATGATCTAAATCACTGAAGTGCGGCATTTATTTTTCTCACTTTCTACCAGCAGCAAGGCCGCCTAAGTGTATATCTCACTGTTGAATCTCGTTGTTGGTGTCTTCCAAGCGCTCTTGAAAGGCGCCAAGTTCTCCTTGAGAGTGCGCTAGGTGAAGAGCATCCTCCGTTCGGGAAAACCAGTGAATCATTGCTGCAGTCAATATGCACTGAGGAGGGTGTTCATTCAGCCATTGCTCCAAGTCGACTCCTGGGTCCACTTTCGTTTGAATAGCAGCCTTCAAATTAATCTTCAACGACTCTATCATAGCTTCTTCAAGGGATGCAAACCATTGTTCGACGGGTGCTAGCGCATTGACAGGCAGTAGGAGGTCCAGTTTGTATGCATCCTCGGAATACAGGGCTTCAATTGAAGTTCCATTTGGTGCCACAGCCACAGCATGGACTCCATCGAAGCACTTTTGGAAGCATTGTTGCAAGGCGTTGGGCTGTTTGGCTTTCGAGATTATCTTGACCAGTTCCTCTCTGGAGAGAAAATAAAATCTTGGGAAGGCCGAACGCTTCAGATCAAGGTAGTCCTGAACCAGTGCATCGAACAAAACACTAGCTTCGGAATCCACAGATATCTACTCCCCATAAGAAGCCTTTTGTCCAGTTCACTCTATATATTTGCACTTTGGTGGGTTCTACCAACCAAATTACCTCTAGCTTACGCTGCACTGCAGCTAACGTTTTGTTTTTTTCCTCAAGGATCTCGAATAGCCCTTCTTCTTCCACAACTGTTATGACGTTGGATTGCTCATTTCGAATCTTCCGCAGATACGCCCTCCAAAATCCATCAACCCTTTCAAATGCTTCTGTCTCATCCGGTAATTGTTCTAGTGCCTCAGCGCTGCCGAAAATGCTCTGAAGGCCAATCCACTGGCGCTGAAGTTGTGCCAGCTCCTCTGAAGCACGCACATCGCAAGAACGCCCCCCGCAGAGCGACAATAAACTGAAAACCAAAGGCAAACGACTCAGCATAAAGGCGATTAGAGCTGATGCAGAGCTGGCCAACAGTAGGTTCTTGTCTCATACCCAGGACTTGTTGCGCCAGGTCAAGTTTCCCAGCCCAGAATTCCACTTTGTCCTTGAGAATGCCAACATATGAGTTGTGCAGCATGCGCTGCATGGATATTTGATGCTCTTCAATTGTGGAAAGTACTTCACTCAGGTCCGCTTCACCAGAACAAGAGAAAAGCAGTGGCATGATGCATAAACGGTAGGGAATCTGCGCGGGGTTATAAGGTTGCCATTCTTCAGAACAACTTCGCCGACTGGTTTAATAGTCGCTGCAGGCCTACCAAGGATAAAGGCATTTGGATCTTCATCAAATGGTTTAATCTGTAATTCGCGCGTTTCCCAAGCGGCTGAAATCTTATCCATGGTCTGGACAAGAGACTGTTGTACTGAGGCAAGTGTTGATATTTCATTTATAAAGTCCCGTTTCGAATATATATCTTTCTGATCTACTTCTCCCAAAGACACTGACTCTTCTGTGCCAGGAATCCTATGCAGAGTTACCACACCACCAAGAACGCGCCCTCCAATCTAAAGTGAGTCTGCAACAGTAACCGCAATGCGTCTTCAGCCATTGCTTGCCGCTTACTCAAGCTCTCCAAGAATCGCCTCCCAGTGTCGCCGTTTGAGGGCAGGGTTACCCAAATCCATAATAAGCGGCAAGCGGGCAATCCAGCTCTCAACTTCTTTTTTGAACTCTACTGCGACGGAGTCGGTTGGAAAGTTCTGCAGAGCTATGCAAGCTTCCTTCAGGTATCGCTTCACCCTAGCTTCTATTTCTTCAGAGTTCAATGAGGACAAAGGCAGGCCAAGCCACTATAAGAACACGGGAAGACAGAGCAATCGCATCAATCCCATATCAGCTCCATTCTAGTTCCAAATTATTTTGTTTTTTTCAGTTTACCGGGAAGAAACACTGGTGTGCAGGGCTGCGGTTGATGTAAGCAGCTCAAAGTTATCCTAACCTTTGACGTGTCGGCCTGCCAAGAGCAGATTTGCTGCCACATTTCCACCTTTGGCTTTATTCTGCGGAACGTTTCTTGAGTCTGCTTGGAAATAACAGCAGGACTTTCTGGAGCGAGGAGCTCCTTCATGCCTCTGAGCGTCTCTGCCTTGCCATAGGCGAAGTCGATGCGCTGCTGGTATTCCTTCAGCTGCTCAAAGCACCTGGTGGCGTTCTTCAATGCATCTAGCCGTGTGTACTCATCTGGAACATGTGAAGACGCAGTTAGAGCAATTTTGCAATAAGGGCGGAGTGCTTCCGCCAGTCCAGGCTCTAAACGGGACGCGTTAAGAGACACTTTGGCACTCCATACTCTGTGACTTATAAATGCAGACAGGATTCACCGTCATTGACGAGCCTGTCTAGGTCCTGTATCTCGTTGTCCACCTCTTGAGTTTTTGCTTTCAGCTCAAGCTTCATAGCCTGAATGTTGTTCCTGCGCAAAGAAAGAATCAGCTGCGCCCACTTCTCCGGGTTTCCCGCTCTTTCCAGACTTCACTTTCCGACAGAAAGCTATCTACTGCGGAGGAATTTGTATTTAGTCTGAGTCAGGAAACCCTAAGTTTGGGTACCTAATGTGCTCTGCTGCATCCAGTAGCTTGAATGTCTCAAACTCGTTTGCACTCTTCAGCATATTTTCCAGCTGAATGGTGTCTTCGACAGCCAGCCGGACACCGTATTGTTTCAACAAAGCAAACATTTCTTCAGCATCTGCCTGTATAATAAACCAGCGTCCCCGGTAAAGCTGATAGTATCTGACGAGGTCTCTCTGAGCAATATTGGTCTGTATATCTCTGCGAAGGCATGCCTCTGGGACGTTTTGCGCACCTTGTCTCGATCTAGGTCTTCAATTTGAGACTTGATCTCCTTGCAGCTACTCACGAAAGAGGCAAAAGACAGCAGTTTCGTAGGGCGTTCATCTAGGCGCCTGTTTATGGATTCGAAGCGGCTTGCAGTGGCTCGTACCTAAAAAGTTAAGCAGTCGAATGGCATAGGGCAGGAGAAGATGTCAAAAGCGCAATCAAGGAAAAAGCCGAGGGCTGGGGAAGCTGAAGCTTGGCATGCATTCCTGGCAGTATAGACGTTAAGGAGAAAAATCCCCCACTGAAACTTGCAAAATGTTACGAGTTCTAGGACTCACGTGCTCTTTCATGAGTTTCCACAGAAGGCGTTTCATAAAAGTGAGGGCTCTTTCCGTAATGGGCTGCAAGGAGGACTTAAGAGTCCTCGCTTCTATTGAAAATAGCCCAACTGCGTGTACGGGGTTGAGTTTTTCCAGTTTCTCCTCAAACTCTGTTATTAACTCCATTTCACTGGACAGTTCATCGTGGCCAGTTATCGAATTGGCGAATTCCGTCTCGTCCCAATTCCGTCCATATTCGTAAATCTGCCTGTTTCAGGCAAGCAATAAGTCAACAAAAGGCGTTTTCCCAGGGAAACGTACATGGTAAAAGTATTATTATCTTCGAGGGAGCCCAAAATGAGCATATCCAAGAGACAGCCTTGGCTGTTCATATAGCGACATGAATTCTTCACCTGTATATTCCGAAGTACGACTCCGAGTACTTTTGCGCGCGGTCGAAATCTTTGAAAAGTCTCTCTTCAATTCGTTTCTGCACAACAGTTTAGTGTTGTTGCCCTCTTGAGTCACATGACATCACCAGTGTGATTGCGCTTCTGGTGTAAAGCTGTTCTATTGCAGCGCAAAAGCGTTTCATCTAGTGAGAAATTAGTTTTGAACGCATGAAGTACGAAGGCGTTCTGTTAAAGAAAAATAGCTAAATTTTCTGTACTGCAAGGCATTCAATAGTACCTTCATAACCTGCAAGTGCTTGGACTTCGATAGCAGCGATTCCAGACTTAGCGTTGGCCCCTGTGCAACTGAGTCTTCAAATTGGCGGCATTGGCTAAGTAAAGGGACACTGCTGACGGTGGAAATGACGCCTGTGTTTTCACGGAATACTCGCCGTCGATTTGTCTTTGAGTCGAAAAGTTTTAGTTTGATCTCCTATTAGTGCGTACATCTCTAAGTTACAGAGGTGTCCTGGCCTATCTGATTATTGGCAGGCTGCTCCAAGTGTGATGCGGAATCGCTGCGGAGTTGCTTGGAATGCCAGCTTAAATCTTGTGTACTGGCGCATGTGCATTTTGGAGGCACACCTTCAAGTGTAATTTCTTACCATCCCACCACTCCTGATGCATGGAGATGAAGTCCAAACGGCTAGGGTCGAGTTCAACTTTCTTGCTTCCAAAGGACACGTTAACTGAGAAGAGCTTCGAGCAGTTTTCTGCTGTGCCAAGACGTTCTAACATCTTGGCTGCTGCGTTAGTGACGGCCTGCACGGGGGTAGGATATAGACACGATGTATGACTGCATATATTTCCCTCAACCCCAGAAAGGCTCCTGCTGTAGGGCTGTTGAACACTGCACACGTTTTTCTTATCCCCTCATAGGCGCCCACTACAAAGCCGCTAAGCAGCAGACACGCCGTCTAGGCAGAAACAATTTCTGCATGAAAGTGGGCCTGCAGCTGCTAGAGAGTCGCACCTTTGCAAGTCTCATGGTGAGGATGAGATCGACAAGAAGTATAAATTGTCCGAAGAGTGCTTGGTTCTTGTATGCTAGCCGTATACGTCTCTGCTGCTCTGCCGCCTCTCTTTTTGCCTGGAAAATTGACTTTCCTTTATTTGTAGAACAAGCTTGCATGGGATCGACCTCCGGAAGTTGTGTTGCCTCGTGGAGCTTCTGCATCAGGGCGGCAAGCAGACTTCGTGCTTCGCTATGCTTGGCCTGCAACCAGTAGAACTGATAAAGGAGCCTGTCGATTCAGTCACTGGAGAGACGCCCAATTTTTTGTCCTAGGAGCCTCAAAAGGCCATTGGACACGCTTCTGTACAGGCGGCCAGCATCAATGGGGCTCTATGTGAGCCGTCAATGCTCTTCTACTTTGTGCTGACCTCCAGCTCTTTAGTTGCTCCAGTCTTCGGATCCGAGCTAAGAGCCTGTTGCTGGGCGATGAATTGCGAAATATCATAGAGTGTGGGTTGCAGCTCGACTAGTTTAACTTCGCTGACGCCGGCGAGTACTTTGTGAATTTGCAGTAGGTGTTCACAATATATCGGTTTGGCTACGAAAAGCGTTTTACATAGCGTTTCCCTCCGCTCGTCGAACACGTGTTTCCTTGAAGCATGACTCCACAAGCATAAGACCTTCCGAGCGACAAAAGTCTTGAAGAATGGCAGAGTCCGCAGCAGGGAATGGACGAATGCTTGTCTCATCCACTCGTCCTGCCTGAAGCACTCTGACGGCTTTCCTGGGCAAATATGCATTACTGCCGTTTCCGATATGGTGAAGTGTTCTGGATTCACTTCATTCTGTGGCACAACGACTAGCTTGTACGGATCAAATACCATCGGATCTGTGGGTGCCCTATTACAGAAGAGAAATTTGGTTTTTGTTGTGCTTCCATGCCGTGCAAAGAACGCCACGGCATCCCGCTCCGTCTTTACTTTTGTTAGATCCGCATAGCCCTGTTCATCAAGATCTTGATTCTGCGCTGCCGGATTTTCTCCTTCAGTCTGCATTGCCATTAGGCGTTCTAACTGCTCGTTAGCAGTATATCTTACCTCTTCAGCTCCACCGTTATTGGGTGAAGCAGTGGTATTCACGAACGCATCGTATAAAAAGCTAATGTGTTTAGGCACAGCTGATCCTGTGTTAACCATCTGCTGCAGAGTCGAAAGAGACTTTTCACGATCGTTCCTTATCTTTTTTCTGATGCTTTCGCCCTGTACTTGCTGACAATCGTTCAGGAGGGAATGCATAATTGGAGGTGAGCGTTGTACTCTAACACCGTCAATATTGTGTTTTGCCTCTCTCAGATGAGGCAGAGACCAGTCAGCGTTCTGAACTAAGCGATACGGAGCTGTGCATCGCAGCGCTTCCGCAACTAAACTATTGTCATTGTCTCGTTCGTGAGGATCTGGAAGATATCGCCTATTGCTAGCCAACGGCCTCGAGCAACAAGCGTCAAGGCCGCCCTCAAGTGGTCCGTCTTCGCCTGCTCCACCGCTAACACTCTCTACAGGAGTATTATTAGAAGGCGAATGGCGGGGGAGCTCGTCAGGGTTCATCTTTGTGTTAGTGGCTGAACGCTCGACACCTGAATCACTCCCGTTCCTCTCGCCCCCTTCACGCGAGGTTGACAAGTGTCTCATTTAGGCTGGCCCCCAACCGCAACTGATAAGCGTCAGTGTTGATCAGTACTAATGTTGAAATGAAGCCCAAACCACCGCACTGAGCCAGGCGCTTGGCTATGCCTACCATGCAATGTAAGGTTGTGCACCAACAATAGCAGCCATTGACTTCTTACGAGTTCCTTCTAACCCCAAAGTATCAAAATGATGCTTACAAGTGCTCTCATTGCATGGTAGTTTCCAGTTTCCGTCCCAGTCGGCACTCTTTTTCACCATCCTACGGAAGCCTGCTGCTCTGTTAATCAGCCACTTTTACAGATATGCCTGACCTTCGCCGCTACACTCACTCCACTACGTTGCCGTCCAAATAGGATGGCTGGTGCTGTCTTGTCTGTTGTTGTCGCTTTTAATGAGGCAAACTGCATTCTCCCCTCCTGCCCTTCCCAAGAAGTGGTAGGTGGCGTTGCACCTTGCTTTATTTGCACTATACTGTTCCGTCCTCAAATCGCAAATGATATGCGTGTTATTTGAATAGAACAGCTACAATTCCTCGTTTGGATAGGCTTAGCTGGCAGTTACCACAGTGAGACAGCTAAGGTTGGGTCTGCAGCTTCGGCAACGAGGCGCCGTTTGCACCAGGTGTTTGTACAATACTGTTCAGCAACTCTTCGAGTGGAGAAAAGAAGTAATGGGTGCGCTGTATGCGTTTCAAATGCTGCTGTGGATTGATGAAGAGCAGTCTCACTAATATCTCCTCATCTTGTGCTGTACGTGTCGGACAACCGTCCATGCCCATCTGCGTACCGCTTCCCTAAACGAGATCCCAGAAAATTTGCTCCTGAGCAACTGTTTATGGTTCATTGAATATCTTCAAAGTAATCATTTCAAGAAGGTGTTGGGCGAACAGGAGTGCGACCGGCGATTCCAGCCCTTCACGCCTGCTCAATCGCCAGGTGTGCAGCAGAGCAGCCCTGCCAAAAGGACTTTGCCTCTCCCGAATAAGGAAACCTTATTAAAGTTTGAAGTTCATTGCTTTCACTTCCTCAGTATGCACATATGCCGTCCCACACGACCTTCGTCCACGCTGCAAGCGTTATCCGCAGGGTGTGAGCGAAGCAGTGCACCTACATATTCCGCATCTCGTTTGTAAGTCTTTCTAAAGCTGATCAAGAAGTTTGATACCATCAAATACTCGGCCAACAAGGAGAAAGTATGGCCGATAGCTGCACGGCTCATGAAAGTTGGTGTCAATCGGTTGGTACCTAGCTGAACTGCGATATCCCATGCAAATATCTGAAGCGAAGCGAAAAACTTGGTGTGCTTAGCTGTGGAGCTCATCACTGGAGGCTGGCATGGACAAAAAAATCCAGCTAAATGCTTGCAATCTACACGACCTGCTGTATATACCTCTTGGCGGGGATCGGGAGAAAAGCCAACACAAATGCTTTTTCCTCTTCCGTCCTAACTTCTGGCACATTTTTCTCTTGGAGAAGGATACAGTGATGCTTATTTCCCATCTACAGCGCGACAGCGAGTCCCGATAGTGTGAGATCTACTGGAGTAGTGGGTGCATCACAGCACTTCCCCGTTTGATCGTATAGATTAGCAGCAACCCTTCGCTGGCCTCTGCTCCCTGCGAGCTTGGCTTCTCTTCCTCCTGCATGGTTCTTGGGCACCAGCTGAGGCGCATGCGCCATAGGGAGTTTTGCTTGCCGGGTAGACGAAACACTTGCCGCCTTCCGATCTTGCGATTTCCTCAAGCTTTTGCTGGTACTTGCGAATCAGCTCCAGTTCTTCTTGACGAGCAATTTCAGAGGCTCGGGCTTCCCTCTCTTGGATTTCCTTCATACGGCGGACCTCTTCGTCGTAGATCTGCTGCTGCGTTTTGTGCGCATCCTCAAGAAGCTGCAGTAGACGCAAGGGACAGGAAGGCCAGCTGGGGTCGACCATTTCAGATCTTTGCTCTATGTCTGTAGGCGTCGCTGCCGCTGCACAGGCTTGCAAATGTAAGGGCTCTAAGCGAACCCCCGTTTTTGTGCGTATTTGTCCAGTTAACATCCTAGCCATTCACAAGCCTACTACCTGTCTGTTCACGAATATCCTCTCACCCTGTTCCAGTCTTGGATTTGTTTTTGTTGTTCCTCCAGTCCCTGTTGGTATACGGCCTGCTGCTTGACATACTGTTCCTGGAACTCCTTCATGGCCTTTGCATAGTTGGCACTTTGCTCTTCTTGGTCAGCGCGCAGCTTCTCCATCCACTCCGCCTGGTCGTCTGTGTGAGAAGGCAACCAAAATATTAGATGAGACACAGAGTTTGCAAGGACGCGCGGCGAAATCAGAAAATTCGCACTGGAAGCTGTTACATATAGGCAGCGATGTACAAAAAGCAAGTGTGACGTAACAGTATACGAACGCTAACAGTGGCAAACAAAGATAAATGCAAAGTGTGAACAGGGAAAGAACCACATGCAAAAAACTGGGATCACCTACCAGCATGAGTGTCAAGTATCTTCTTGAGCCACACAACTGCAAGGCTCTTAAAATCGTCCACGTTGAGGTTTGCATCTCCGAAGAGGCGAGTAGTCGCAACCCCAAACTCCGCCAGCTCGTGGCGCACATGAGAAGGATCAAGGGCACCTGCGCAACAAAAGTCACAGCAACACCAGTAACTGCAGAGTTGGGTAGTCATACGAAGCGCTACGTTGTGTGGCCACATATCCACATGAACTCCATGAGAAGAATAATTGCACCAGTACTAACGATCCGCGTGTCATATGCATGAATAAATATGGCTTGCGATGTGATACATTCAGTGTGTAGAATTGTGCGCGTGCTTGTGCGTTTGGTGTGATGTACAGTTCATATGTATGCATGCATAGATAAGACATATAATGTGTGTAAATGCGTGCAGTATGAATAGTAAATGTGTGTGGGAACTGTGGTTCGCCGCGCATAGTACCGGGCGGGTGGGACGCCCTTGTGCTCCGTAGGCCTTTTGCCTTGTACACTTACCAGACTCTTTGCTAAATCTTGTGACGTACTCAATCAGCCCATACTGCATTAGCAGATGGCGAATAACGGGCTCGAGAGTAGCGTACGGAAGCGTCAGAGTGCCCTCCACGTCGTGACAGCTAAATGCCATCTCTAGCTGCTGCTCCAGGCCGGGGTACAGAGTGTATATTTCACGTTTAATGTTGTGTTTCTCCTGGGTAGTGAGCGACTGACCCATCTTCCGAAGATCTTGAGGAAGGAAAAAGGGAGAGCGCCCTCTTTAAACACTGAAAGCGCACAGTGAGGGAACGAAGTGAAGCCCAGTTCCTAGACGTACGACCCAACAAAGAGAAGTGACAAAGAACGGGCTGCAGGAATATTTATCAGGCCCCAGCTGTTCGGCTTTTGCCTTTTGTATTTTGCCTGCAGAAGCTTCTTCACAGCCCTGCGCACTGGTGGTGTCGGCTGTGGAACAGCTTTTGCAGTTTCCGCCTTCTATCTGAGACAATTCTAATGAAATCACAACTCTTCATTCCAGTCTTAATTGAAAAAGGGAGATAAAAAGGGAAAAGTCTTCCTGAGCCTCACCGGGTTGAGTGCGGCGAGCTGCTGTGCGCGTTGTCGGCCCCCCGTGATAGTAGGCTGTATGTATGGAAGAGGTGTTACTTCTGCTGAAGGTCACAGGGACAAGTACATGAAAAAGATGTCGGATTGCAAGCAGGAAGAAACACCACAAACAGGTTTTAAGCTAGTTAGATATGAGCCCGAGGCGATGGCAGGCCCGCGCAGCTGTTCTGCAACTGGCTGACTTGAATTTGCACCGGAGAAAGCTTCTTTGGGCGTGAACTGTCAGCAATAAGGAGGCAGTTGAGACAGCTTGAATTCAGAAGGTATTGCTGCGAAAAGGAAGAGGCCAGAGTGGAAATGCAGAAGCCTATCGTCGGCGCCTCAGCACAGAGAGCCCCTGACCGCTCACCGATGCTGCCGCGGCTAGCCGGTGGTAAACCTTTCTCCCTATCTGTCTCCTGCTGCGCCTCGTTACCTCAATTTTGCTACTTTTTCAATGCATCTATGCACTTTAAGCAAACTGAATTCAATTATATATGTCCTTGTCCTTAGACATACACCACACAAATAAAACCCACTCGCCTGGCGCGCAGCCAGCCGTCGAGTCTTTCAGCCAACCAATCTTGCTACGCAGCAGTTCCTGTCTCAGTTTCTGCCTACGAATACCTCCGTTTATCGGTACATTTATAACGAATTGATCCACTAAATTAGTCGTTGTGTGAGAATCTAACTTCGCTAGCGTCGTTCTTGCACTGCCCAGCCTAGACAGTAAGCAATTATTTGCCTGTATTTCTGCTAAAGCGTGCATCCTACTCCGTGAATCCTTGAATACATGAAGCTGGCTATTTTACTTGCAGGCTAAGAAAAATAGATTAGATCCAGCCGTTAGTTGTAGCATCTACTACCAGCCAAGACCATCCCAAACTACATTTTGGAGGGAAAGAAAGACCTACAGAAAACCATCTTCAGTATCCGTCTCTAAACAATACCAGCTGAAACGCGCAATATGATAGCCCCTAAAAATATACATTCTGCGTGAGGCCCCTCGGTAGGCTGAAGTGGCTACAACCCAAAGCAAGGAACAAGCAAGATGTACAGATGCAAGGGCCATTGCACATCAACAGACCTGCGCACGCGCTCTTTCATGCAGCTCATGTAAAGAACTTGCTACATCGAAACGCGGATTCTTCTTAACCAAATCTAAACGGCTTTTCCGAAGTAAACGTGAATGAAACACACAGTACAATTCTAATTAGATGAAAACAATGAGATAGTTCTAAACCCTCAGGGTGTTGCGCAAGCCAGCCGGTACGGTGGAATGATTGAGGTCTCGTATCAAGCCCAGGGTGAAGGGCAAAGCAACCTTGGTGAAAGGTGCTTTACGAGCAATTAACAACTAAGTACTGTCTATACTCCGGAAGCACTTCGGAAAGCGCTAGAAGCTAAAATAGCAACAAAACGACGTTGTGCCCATTCGCAGTAATCCGGGTAGACGGTTACAAACTTGGAGCACTACCTCTTGTAAAGTTCCGAGTGTAGAGCAGAAGATGGCGTGGATAGATCATGTGGCAACGTCTGCCAAGCCAGGGGGTGATGGACCAGCGTGCATAAGAACAGCGTAACCTCGCAGAGAGGTCCACGTACCTTGCACACACTTCTCCCCAGTTCTGCCAGTTGTGGAGTTGCCTAGTGACGTTGATTGTGTACAGTTACAGTGGATCCTGAGTCCACTCCCTTTGGTAATGTTTATGAACCGGTGACTGTCACGAACTCCGCCATTCAACTCCTTACTAATTTGTCGGGTGCTGCCTTCTTTGGTGCGCAGCTGTTCACACTTGTGATTAGCACCTATGCTTAACTTAGGCAAGGCAGGAGCAAAACGTACCTCGGCAACACTCGAGAGCTACGGTGGAAACAGTTTCGGAACTAAATGGGAGCTTTGCCTAATTGTCTTATCGCGCCAGGTAGACGCCATGCTTGGCGCTACAGTAGCAGCAGCGAACTGTGACAGAAGCAGACCAGAGCGTTTATCGCTAAGGCTGTTGGGCGCAATATGGAGAGTTCAGTGTGCAACAGCAGCAGCAGCGGGAACGCCACCAACATGCGCCTTCATGGGGAAAATTTTCCCCTCTGTTGATGCCGCTTTTGCTGCTGGTGCTACTTTTGCCCGGGTAATAGGTAATACGCGTGGGCACAGCACCTGTTCTGAATAGTCGGCAGGAACATGCTGCAGGGAGCAGCATGTTCCTGCTGCAGCAGCTACTGCTCTTGCAGCAACTGTGGACAGTAATGGCAAAGCAGAAGGCCGTTATCGCAGTATCAAGTGAATTGCTTTTGGGCCGCTACATTCCGTGGTGCTGCGCCCGCGGTGATGGGGGAAAAATAAAGCAGCGACTTGCAAGGCAGGGATGAAGCCACACAAACGCAGACACAGAAAAAAGACAAAAAACAGTGCCATTGTGCTTTGTCCGGAAAGGGAATTGTGGCAGGCAGCCCAGAGTGAGCAGCTCCTTGCACACATTTCAGCGGTAACGGGAGCTAGGTTCAAGCACGACGAGTTCGGCGCAGAAGGACAAGAAAAGAAGCAGCTCGTAAGAAAGAGGCGGGCAGGCAGCGCCAGAAAAAATAGTGAATGAGCTCGAAAAAAGCACTGTTGGCAAGTAGTTAAGTCAAACGGACAATCGAAGGCAGAGAAAATGAGGCAGGGAAAAGTGTCGGGCGAGAGGAATGCCATAGACTCATTTCTGATGCATCACAGCCGGCTCTCTTACCATGCTTCATGCCTCTGTTCAAGTCTCTGTCTGGCCTTCATCTGCATCTATTCTCTTGAAAAGGAGAAGATAGGCATGGTCAGTGTTGCAGGTTGGCACCCTGAGCACCTTCTCATCATTATACTGCAGCCAGCAGCCGGGATCTTCCGAACTGCGCACATGGCAAATGTAGTGACCTCCGGAGACGCTGGAACCCAAGTGCGACACAAACGCGAAAAGTCGATAGACTCCAGCGCCGTCCCCTAGACCTCGCCGGCACCGTTCCAAAGGGGATAAGCCAGCTATTGCTGCCTCCTCTTCTGCTCTCTCTCGTGCCTCAGTTTCGCGCTCCTCATCTCTGGCAACAGGAGCAGCAGTAGTTGCTGCTGCTGCTGGAAGCACTTCGTCCACAGCCGCGGCAAGATTTTGGCCTTGAGACAACAGCCAGTCAGCAGCACGACCAGAATCAAAGACATCTGATTTCTGCGTTCCTCCCGCTGCACTCAGCTGTCTCCTTGTCGCGAAGAATGCTGCCCTTACACTCCGCTCGTCAAATCCCAAAGCAATCAAACTAGACACAGCT
Organism: Eimeria necatrix; assembly: GCF_000499385.1. Lineage (NCBI taxonomy): Eukaryota > Apicomplexa > Conoidasida > Eucoccidiorida > Eimeriidae > Eimeria > Eimeria necatrix. The sequence continues at coordinate 81,765 of NW_013654718.1, forward strand.
TCTGCATCCGGCTCTTCCCCTGCAGCGCCACACGATGTTCTTGCTGAGGAAGGAGGTGGTGTAAGCGGAAGAGGGTCGTTTATGTCAGGGTCGTCCAAGTGGCCCATAAGCCACTCCACGCAACTTTCAGCAGCAGCGCCCCCAGTGGCCCGAACAGCACGTCTGTGAAAAAGCCACAGCAATGTGGCCAATGATGGTTAAAAGTAGTTATAAATATATTGATGGAAAGAAAAGGAGGAAATATGTCAAAAGGACGTAGGATATGCACGTGTACTTCGGTTTGGTTGCACCCTCCCATTTCTTCCTATCAATCTACCTCTTCAATGCTGCCTCTGTCTTTCTGATTTTTCGCTTATTTTCTTTCCTTCTCCTTTCCCATCATCTCCGAGTGCCGCATTTGCCTGTCTGTGCTTATATTCTTTTAAATGTGCCATTGTTGTTTGTCTCTTCTTCCCGCGTGCATTTATGCTATCCCTTACTTGGCGGCATTGCTGGAGAAGCCCATCGATTCCAGCGTAGCGACAACTTCAGAACCTTGTGCATCTTCTGCCGCTTCTGCGGTTTCTCCTTCTATTTTTGCCTCTTCTGAGCTGCTCTGCTGCTGCAGCTTCTGCTGTTGCGTGGACGACGGCTTGTCGGGCAGTTCTTGCTCCTCTGGCTGAAGTCCAAACGCCCGAAGCTCCTCGAAGGAAACCTCCTCAGGAATCTGAAGGAAGCGTAAACTTTCAATCCTAGTCAGAAATACAAAGCGCTAATCACACAGAATGCAACCCCAAGCACCCAATATACAGTGAAAACAATGGGTGTGAACCATAAACATTGTTGTACTGCTTGAATCATTTTTCACGTAAGTCCAGCACTCCATGTGAAGCAGTATTCTCACCACATTCGTAACTGCCACTATCTCTAAACCTTATCTACACGCATCGAAATCTCATCGCAAGCACATGAGACCTACACCAGACCCTCAACACTCCAGATGTTCCAAATGTTGTTCCAAATGTTTCCTGCCCACCCAGTGCCCCTCTGTCCACCAAAATATTTGTCCGAATACACCTCATTCCGAAATGTTACCATAACGCTGGTAAGTGAAGCCGGGTATCTACGCGCCGCACCCTGAATCCTCTGGCATTTTCCTGCTCTTTACCTGTACTGAGCACTTGAGCTTCTTTGGAATCCACCGGTCGCTGATATAGAAGCGCTTGAGGAAGACAAGCAAATACTCAGGGTAGTTCGTCAAGCGCAATGTCTTCTCAGCATCGCCTTTGCTGCCTGTGGCAGGAGACAGGTAGTCCTGAACTACAGCAGCAGCGGCTGCTGCTCCAATGCAACGCGAAATAGGCACAGAGGGCGCAGCAGCAACAACCTTCTCTTCAGATTCCCCATGCTATGGACAGCGCAACGCATACAAAAAGCCTCAAAGTCTTCAGTAATAGACAGCCACTAGTGAAGCAATAAGCCAGTGGAGCGAGGAGACAGGAGTTTAAAGTGGAGCGTAGAGATGTCGACACGAACCCATAGCGTGAAAAGACAGACGTCACAAAAAGATGAAAATAAAACAAAATGGTGAAAGATTCTGCCCGTGTTACGGAAAAGGAAGTGCCGGGGAGCAAATCTGCTGCTGCCACTGCAATAGCTGATGTGCGCACTGTCTCCGTCGTGTCGCCGCCCGTGTCTGCCCCGGTTTCCGATTCTGTGGGTGTGCCTTCAGCGCCCTTTCTCCTCTTTTGCTGACGCTGCTGCTGCTGTTCTTGCTGCTGCTCCTGCTGCTCTTCCTGCTGCTGAATATCCACCGGAATTGGCAATGCCAACACCTGCTGTTGGCTGTAGGTATATCGCACCTGGTGGGACTGCAGACACTCTAGACGCTGCTCCACCTGCAACATGTACGCATGCATAGAAGCAGCACACGCAACATCAGGAGATGCAGCAGCTACAACAGGCGTGGGGTTATAGGTAAGCCAAAAAAACAGACGCAGCGCAGCAACCCTGTCAGATTACGAATCGCAGCAGTAGAATATGCTGCAGTACCCGCTGCACAATAACCATGCCGTCACTGACCCCAAAGGAAAAGAGCGAATCCACCGTGCCTCTCCCACTAGCCTCTTCTGCGGTCTTGAGGGTCTCGTCCGTGATCCCCAGTGCAGAAGCAGCAGCAGTAGCAGCACAGCAATCACCCAGCTGCAGCAGTCGCCTGAGCTGCTGCAGTTGCCTTCTGTCCCCTGCCTCTCGCTCAATGACCCATGACAAGAGTAAGGACAAGAACTCCTCTGAAGCATAAGCAGTAGTGCACATTCCAACAGCGAAAATTAGTCCCCTTTTCGCCCTTCAGCACCGTCTGCAACAGTCGCGACGGAGTCGTCACAGAAAAAGTAAGCGGAAGAGCAGCAGAAGCATTCTAACCCGCATCCTGTTGTCTACTGCTAGCGAACTCCGCATGCAAGGAGCCAATAATCGCTCGCAAAGACAAAGGTGAGACCGAGTCGTGAGCCATGTATGGTAGATCTGCAGCAGCAGCCGCAACATCCATGCAGCGCTATCTCTTCACCAGCAGCGTCAGAAACGCATGAAGTGGCGGTACCTAATGCTGAACACCAAGGTCGTCCCGCTTTTCCCCACCCTGCCCCTTTAGTTGCTGGTGCACAAGATAAACAACTCTACATTGCAATTTGGTGAGTGCAAAAGCAACTAACACGGAGACCGACAAAGTCAGCGTACCATCTAGTAGCTGCTTTTCTCCAATTTGCACATCTCGCTGCTGCAGCGTCTTTTGCAAGAGTAGCAGCCCAAGAGACTTCTGCATGCAAACTCGGCGTGTCTGCAGGGCTACGGCAAGGGCCCCTAGCTGTATAGAGAGACACTTTGCCGGGCCTCCCGCTGCTGCTGCTGCTCCCGGGAGACCCTGGCCGCAAATTAGAGGTTCGTACAGCGACAAAAATTTTTCACGAAAACGTGGAATGCTAAAAAGAGCCTAAACGCACCCACACATACCGTCTGCTGGGAAGCCGACGTCCTGTACCTCAAGCCCCAAACCAGAAGCCCGGGGTGTTCACAAGAGAGAGTCGTCTTTGCTACCCTACTTGTTTTGCTGGTTCAGCTTCACCTCACCTGGAGCACGGAATTTACATAGCAAGTATTGCCCAGATTTCTCAGGCCCACAGCGCCGGCACCCCTCGGCTGCTGCTGCTGCTTCTGCTGCTCCGCCGCAGAGGCCGCAAGAGAAGCCCAATCGTACTTGCAGTTCAGGTCTATCGCTAACTCGTTTGTGCTACGCTCTGTCTTCCGAAGCTGTAACAGTGACCACGCAGCAGCGCAAATCCCAAACATGCCCGCAGCAGAACAATAAAGTGCAACAGCAGCTGGAGCTGCTGCCCTACCGATGGCAACTGTATCGTGGCAGCTGCAGTAGCTGCTGCTGCTGCTGCTGCAGCTACTGCAGCAGTGAAGGCAAGCATCAGTGCCACTAGCTGCTGTTGCGCGTATGTTTATATCCGTGGAACCATGAAAAATACCAAAATAGGCAGCCGCAGCACCAGTTAAACCATAATCATCAGAAGCATGCAAGAACACATCACGAGAAACGCAGTCCTCATGAGGGCAGCAGCAACGCAATATCTGCCACTCGAAGCACGCCATTTCCAGTTACAGCGATAGCATAACCGCCAGCGGCGGCCGCCCCATCACCAAAGCATGCACCACCGGTAGCCCCACAACCAAGAACAGCAGAAGCAGCAGGAACAGCAACAGGGCATGCTGACTTGTTGTGTTTCAATTCCAAATCTGGCAAGATGCTCTGGGAGGTTCGGGTCAATGACTGTGCTGTCTTCGTCAGGGGCGTAAGAAAACACGTCAGCAGAGTCCGGAGAAATAGTCCCTAGTTTTACAATGAGGGGATAAATAGAACCTGTTTCCTAAACAGGACAATGCAAGTGCAAAGACACAAACGGTGGCGGGGAGAGGCACACTGACTAACGTACAACTAAACGGAAAAGATGCAGTAAGTTAATTCACCTATTTGTACACGGCTGAATAGTCAATACATGCACGCATTCATGTAGAGGTTAACAAGTATGCAAAGTTACGCCTTCGCTAAAGAGATAGTTGCAAGGGACACATAAAAGGATGTCCTGGGACCGACAGCAGATGAAGAACACAGCCCTATGCATGAGCTCGTAAACGGAGATAAAGGCAGATATGGCGTCTGCAAAACTACAGGTAGAGAAATGCAAAGGCGTGGGAGCAACTGGAAGGGAGTGCAACCAGAAACAAAGAACGGTACAAACGTGGACAAGCAGGGAGGCTACGGCAGAAGTAAACAGCAACGCATGACGCAAACACGGAATGCCACGTCGAACTGCAGCAACAAGAAAACAGTTACCTAGACACCAGAGCAAAATTAGCAACAACAACAGCAACAGCAGCACCTTGTAGTGCCTGATGGCGGCTCCCTCTCTCCCGTCAGCACAACCCCCACCAGCTCCATACAGCTTTCGGCCACAGCCAATAAACCTGAATTAAAAGCAACAAGAACAGCAGCAGCAGGTACAAACGTTAAAAAAAGCACGGCTGTTTCACCAGCATAAGTTGCCTCAGCAACAAGAGCATCATCCGGAACTGCAGTGCCGGCAGCAGCAACAGTTCACCTAGCTACAGCAATAACTCCGGCGTCAACAACAGCAGCACCGGCCGTCCCAGTGACCGCCGCAAGAATAACAGCAGCAACAGCAACTACGGCAACAACGGGACGGACCCATCGGAGAGGTTGAGCCAGAGGTTGGTCGAGGCGCCGCAATCGGCACACTTCCAGTTTGACGGAGAAATCTTCGGCGGGTCCTCGATGACGGGCAAATTGGCGGCGTACTTGCTCGGCTGCACATATATCTCCAACAAGGCACAGATGAAATGCTCGTATGGAAGCAGCAGCACGAACACATACAAAAAAGATGTTATTTCAGCGCTGTCAAACTGTCAAATCAGTTTTCGAAAACCAGCGAGGCCAAATACCACACATCAGAGCACGAGCGGTGAGTTATGTGTGAACGCCAGCAGCGCGGACACAAGTCCACGAGCTACAGGAGACACAGAAACGACAGTGGCCGTCTTACAAAGACTTCTTCGACCCAAGCTGCAGAAGGGGCTGGATCGGCCACTGCATGCTTCATCTCCGCGAGGTGCTTCGCTGCTGTAGCAACAGCAACAGGTACTTCTGGGTCATCTAGGGATAAAAACGAGAGCTGCTGCAGCAGCTGCTCCTCGTGCTGCTGCAGCAGCTGCAAGTCACTGCGCCACTGCTGATGCTGCTGCTCTTGCGCTTCCTCATCTCCCTCAGCGCGCTTCTGCTGCTGCTTGCTGCTGCTGCTGCCACCGCAGTACAAATTTGCCAGACTCCTTGCAGCAGTGGCAGAAAGTTCTCTTGCTGGGGTGTAGACACACAGGCGATACGAAAGTGTCGGCTCTACAGATGCAAAGTTCCCCGCTGGGTCAATCATGTCGCCTTCCGCACTGAACCTGGAACAGGCGCAAAAGCGGCAATAACGAGCAGCGATTGCGGCAGCAACAGCAGCAATGAAAAAACAGAAGCCGCATCTTACATCCTACACAGATAAAATAGAGTGGCGAGGAGCCGCACCACTAGTGCCACCAATGGCAGCAATACCAGCAATGGCAGGTGCCGTAGTGTAGTGTCAACGGTACGCACCCGCCCTCCACATCAATGGCCATCTTGGTGGGCTTGCCTTTCCCTGTCGCTGCAGTACTTGTATCTGTTTGTGATGTGTTAGTATGAGCACTGCTCGTGTTATTTGTCTGTGCTTCCGCTTCTTTTCTTCTGTTGTTCGCTGTCGTGGCGTTCAGCTCGTGAACGCTGGAGCTGAGGTGGACATACACCCGAAACCCGCTGAGAGCCGCATCTGCAGGAAGAGATTCCAAGGAAACGGACAAATATGTTTTCATATTTATGAAAAGGCCGAACGGGCCATGCACCATGTCCAGCCTGAAACACACATTAACAGCGACAGAGACACAGAAATATGCAAAATAATGAACCACCAGGCAATGCAAATGCAGCTAAAGGCGCACGAGGCACCGCTGGCGCACAGGCGCATAAAGTTTACACGCAAAGCTAGAAGGAAACAGGGAATGGCTTGCACACAGGCAAGTACAACGACAGAAGCCAGAGGAAGCATAAACGAAAGACACACAGACGTAAACAGTCACACACTGCAAATGCCAGAAAGAGCTCAAGCAATACGACAGCAAACAATGCCTGAGGTTTGCCCCAGATATTCCAGAAAGTGGGAGAAAGCAGGGGGAGAAAACCAGAGTAAGCAGTGCGGCGGCGTCCCACGCTACTGCTGCCCACGCTGCTACTGCAATTGTTGGAGATTCTGCTGCTAACTGAGGGAAAATCGCGTTTAGCTCTGATTCAACTGCATCTGTGCTATAAGCACGTACGAGTAGTCGCTGCATTGTTTGTTTATTCTCCCTGAAGCTCGTGTTGTTGCTGCTGCTATGACGGCTGCTTCCTGCTGCAGCACGGCGAGAGCCGCGGCGCGTTCAGTCCCCTGGGCTATAATGATCTCCATATTCTGTTGCTGATGGCACTCCAGCTGCTACTGTGGTGGAGATGCGCCAGACCTGCTGTTGCTGTTCTTACTGCTGCTTGTTTGTCCGGGGGTGGCGTGTAAAGTCCTGCGGCTGCGGTTTCTACTGCTGCTTCTTGACCACCTGCTGCCTTCCCACACGGTCTGAGAGAAGAGCAGAAACTAGCAGCACCACTTCAGCAGCAGCCACAGGCGCAACGCCCGATCCCCAGCATGAACAGCTGCAGCAGCAGCAACGTGTGTCAGGCTGCGGGGATGACACCTAGGAGGTTCCCACGGGTTTCTCACTGATTAATGTTTTTGCACAATTACTTCTGACGTTGGGGGGAGGACAGAAGAGACTGTGTGTCCCTGCTACTGGAGATGCTGCTGCACCACCACTGTCGGCTGCAGCAGATTGGGGCCCCCGTAGGGTCCCGTATGCCCGTGAGACCGCCTAAAGTAAACGGGCACAGCTACAAGGCAACGCTGAAAACTCTATGAAATACAACTTTTGTAAGGCAAACAGCGTGAGCATTGAACACAGGGCGAAGTCGTTGTACATCTTGGCCGCCATGCTCTCACCAAATTGGAGTTGCTGGCCTTAAGAGCAAGATTCACTCCATAAAAAAACAATTTTGCTCATTGTTCTTTCCAGCAAGGGTTTGCAATGCCTTCCTGCAATGCTGGTCGCCGATTCTTCTTCGGTCCCCATCAACCCCTCCCTGCTGTTATCTGAGGACTCGGCCCTTATTTACCGTGCATATGTGCACACAACAACATAAAAACAATCATCGGCCGGATAACATATATACACAAGCAAAAAATTTCGCCCGTACGCTCGCCCTAAAGTACAGACACCAAACTAGCTCGACAACTCCCGTCCATCTCTACGGCTCCATGAGACCGACCTAAGTGACCCCAGTTGCGTAGTCCATGAGTCTTTAGCTAGTCCCTATATTCTTTCGCCGTGTGCTATCCGCAGGCTACTGCCTGGAAGAGATATGTGTCCCCTCACCCCAAATTCCTGCCCCCCTGCATCTCTGCACCAGCCCACCGACTCCCCTCTACGTTTGTCCACTCTTGTTTTGCTCTGTACTACATAAATTTGCTCTCCCCGGGCCCGAATATGCGTTTGCGCCTACTCGCATGCGGCTGATTTTCTTGCATGCATACACATCTTAGAATCTACATGCTGGAGCGCCACATAGTAGCCAAACACTCAGGCTGTACAGCACGTCTGATCATATCCATGCAGTGGGCCGTCCTTTAGCCTTGATTAGCAAAACCCGAAACCAACTTTCTGGAAGTCTGCTCTCTCCCAAAAGCCCCATAAATTCGTTCAGTAGCCTGGGCTCTCCAAACGGACGCAGCAGGGTTCGTACTAATTATGTGCACATACTTTGTACATCCGTACTTAAATTTGTACACGCAACAGCGTAAAACACTAGCCGCTGTCATTAACGATATTTAACAATGAACAATATGCCTATGGGGGGGCCCCCATGCGCGTCAAACGTTTCCCCGAGGGCCCCCGTAAGTACCTCGAAGGCCCCGAAGAGTCGCCAACAACAAGAGCACCACAAGGGGCCAGGCGCTGAACGACCCTTAACACGCCAAACAAGCGCTTTTAAACGGACCATTATCAGCCCCAAAAGGAATATTGTGCTGCCCACACAGCTGCACAGAAACACTTGCAAACTGGCTTCCGTCGCTGATGGCAATGCCGCTGCTGTTCATTTTGCTGCGACTCCCGACAACTTTGGCTCTCTAGCGCTGCTGTCGCAGCACATCGCCTGTTGCTGGCAAGGCTGCTGCGCCCGTTTCAAGAGGCCCCACAGTAGTAACAACAGTGTTCATGCCTCGCGCTTGAACGAAGCGTTACTCTGCTTGTATTTCTTGTTGTTTCGCTGCTCCCTTAAGGATTGTTGCTGATGCTGCTCGTCTTGCCGCTGTTCTTGCTGCGAAGACTGTTGCTGCCCTTGTGAGTGTTGTTGCTGTTGCCTGCTCTTTTCCATGTTGGGAGGTGCGGGCCTCACTTGATCCATGTGGATACGTGACATCCCCCAAAGACGCTGGCTGAAGGCCAGAGCCCTGTTCCCTTCTACCTGTACGTACGCAGCAAAGCCTAACCGTGATTCCTGAGTCGTGACTGCGGCCTTCACAGGGCAGGCCATCGGGCTTCTTCACCCAAGCACGCATCCGCAGAAAGCTACACTTGAGGGCGTAGGATTAGACGCTATTGGTGGGGCTCACCTGAACAGATATTTTCTTTTTTCCGTCTGTTGCTCTGACGAGACACACTGGAGTAGCTTCGGGCTTCTCTTCACAGGTGAGCAGCTTCCTGCGCCTCTTCGCTCCGCGGCTGCCGCCGACCTCGGGAAACGCTGCACAGAGTCGCACGGGTCTGCTTTTTGCGACCATTGTTTGGGGTTTGCACACACGACTGCCATAACGCACGACTCCCAGCAAAACCCCCAGACACATATGGCGCATTGTCTAGCTGTGCGCGCCAAACACATCCACAGCTCGAGGCGAGAAACTGTACACCTTACATCCTGAACCCTCCACTTCACATCTGTGCTGTCAGTTCTGCACGCTGCAATCTGTCACGTAGCAAAGATCTCCATGCAACCTAAGTAAGGTAAAGTGGCTTAGGGCTCAGGGTGAGGAGCATATTTAGCAATTCGGGCCATGGGTGTGTGGGTGTACGTACTTCTCTTGAATGTAATCCATACAGTCCCGCTGTTTTTGCTTCTGCTCTCCTCATAGAGGCGCCGCAGCGCCTCCAAGAATTCTGCCTCTCCAAGCAGCCCCATTACCCTAGTTGGAATTCTGCTTCATTTGCTGCTGCTGCTGTCACGGCGGCTGCGGTTTTCGGAACCGATGGCGTGCCTATGACAGCTTCGACAGGATATCATAAGAGAAGACAACGAAAAGGCGAATTAAATCTGCAAAGCCCCAGCCAAGTGCATGCGCCGTTCCTGTTGCCGCTCAGACCCTAGCATTGGCCTTTCCATGATGAACTCAGAAAGTACATTAAACTAGGCGTGATTCTTTGCTAAATTCTTAACTTCAGTGTGTCTTTCGACAAAAACAGCAGATATATTTTTGTGCAAATCTCAACATAAGCAGCAGCCACAAGTCTTGGCGCACGACGCAATACTATCTCAGCATGCCCGGGTACAGCGGCAACATGAATTTTTCAGAGCGAATGAGAGGTTGCCCATGCCACTTACCAGAACCTGACACAATTTAAAGGAAATCTGCCCAAAATTTAGTTTTATTCAACCCATGAGTGCAATTCTTGAGTGCACAGCTTCCAAATAGTACGGGAAAGAAACCACACAAGGTCAACGACCAGTGACATAACCAATCATTGAATGCGATCACCAATCACTGAATACGTATTTTTCAGCCTTACGCGTTAGTCGTAAGCGGATGGGTCACTCAATACAGTAAACACGATATTTGGAACAGACTTCTGAGCTTTTGGAGGCAGCTGCTGTGGTGCTGCGCTATAGATAAAGCCCCACAAGGTCCTACATCCCACTAGACTTAGCACAGGCAAAGTTGAGTGTAGTTTCAAGTGATTCGGGCATGGCTTATAAACACTGGCAGTCAAGTCGCTGCAACCCAGCAATAAAACGATGAAAAGTATTTACGCTAGATCATGGTCCAGTCCAGGACTGCCCAGGATGCGGGAAGACTTTCAAGGGACCATGGAGTTAGTGAAACATTGCTAAGAGGGATATAGAGGTTCCACGGGCCCGTTAAGCTCCAATGCCAGTACTTAGGTTTCGACACATTATGGGCACCCTTTGGTAGGTAGCCGTTCGCACACCGTAATTTCCTGTGGCTTGTTGGGATTGCACTTGCGGCCTCTAATTGAGACGAACGTTATTAATGCTCTCCACTAGATGCGAATTTGCGTCATTAGCGCAGCCATGTTCACTCGTGGATGCCACTAACACCTTCTTCAACGTCTGCCAATAACTTCCACCATGAAGAATTCCTTTGATGAACAAGGAAAAACGTTCTCCAATGAAGCCCGAAAGATGGTGGAGCTGTCGGCAGATAAATGCAACATTTTAATTTGCTACAAGCAAATGATAGGTACTGAAGGAGATGGATCTGTCCAGAGCATTGAGGCTTCGCAACAAGGGAACGATGCATTGATGCGATACCAAAATTCCAGAGAAGCCTTCAGCTACAAGCGGATAGGCAAAACTGGGAAGACCTGTGTAGATACAACGCGGCGCCGATCCAGTACTCTTTGATTGGAGTACTTTGTATACACATCAAGGGTTCCAAGAAACACTGAACTGCTAGAGAGACATTACGGCACCATGCATATCCTCCCTGTTAGGTGTAAACACTTTTGTGAGCTCTGAAAGTCATTTAATGTTTTTTGGCAGCTCTTCTTACAGGGCTTCAAGGTTGACTAGGGGCAGTGGCTGCTTCTACGAGGTGGACCTGTAGCTGCCTCTGGTGCTCGAGCGCTTAACAGCGCAGGCACTAGAGAAAAAAAGCTGCTGTCCGGATAGCTGATGCAAAGCCATGCCTCCACATTCGTGTGATACAGTGGCTAGGAAAATTTTGATTACGAAGCAAAAGGCCTATAATGCGAATGTTGTTGAGACAAGCATAGGAAAAAGGCCAAGATGCCATTTACGCACCTACGCGGATAACACAGTACAACACGGTCACGTAAACAGGCAGAAGAGCATGGCGACCTATGTAGACAGCGTAGTGCAATGGTATATCTTTCGTGCAGATGTAGGAATTTGACAGCCAGTGCCAGCACTCACGACAGAAGCAATAAGGAGCTTGAACACAGTTTGGGCCCTCGAAGAATCAATTCAAGTACCCCTATTTAAACAGTGGCGTCGTATGTAACGATGAATATGTACATATGAGCATTCTGGACAGGATCTGTAGTGCGCTGGCGCTACAACAGGGCTTGCTGGGGAACTATAGAGGATAGGATAGCTAGCTGGGGACCTATAAGCGCCTATGATGCTAAGATGCTGATCGAGCGTGGAAACTTCTTACTAGCAAAATAGAAATGCAATTTATCAGCAAAATAAAATGCATAAACTAGAAGTGTCTACGAATACCCTAAGATTGGGGCTGGTGACAACGCCGGCGCCGGTGCGGGTCACCTCCTTACCGGGCCAAGAAAGCAAGAACCATGAGTGAGCGACTTTTTTGAGAACTTGGAACAGAACTGCCTTTTGATAATTTGATAGATATTTCACGACAGATGCGTCGATAGTAAAGAGAATTTCACAGAGTGCCCAAGTCGTGGTCCAGGTAGCATCGTAGTCGCTGCAGAGAACGCGGTGTACTGCATTGGGGGGCTGTTTCGGAAAAAAAAGCTATTTTTTCCGGACCTGAGGGTAGAAATACTTTTCCCTACTAATTCGCACGTATATATCTTAGCTGAGTAAGGGATGCACATACGCAACGGACGCGTAGTCGTTCCTATGCAACAGGAGACTTCTACACTGCCAGTAAACAAGTTGCCCAGTGGAACACCAACCCATCCTCGTCATGCTACTCCGAAACCCACTGTAGCATGGCGGCCGCATGGGCATAAGGAGACACCCCAGCAGGTGTCACCTATAACCATAACAACTGTTAACGGTATTCCAGGGGACAGTCCGTAGGTCACGTGCGACCAATTCCACTCTGTGATGGATGTGATAAGGAATGTTATAGGCGGGTCTGGAGATTCGAGCGCAACGTTGCCTACACTCCCTGAAGACGGCAGCACTATGCAGGCCTTTTCGATGCGTATCGAACGACGTTACACCCAGATGGAATTGGAGACCCGTGGGTGGGGAGCGCACTTATCGACCATCTTGTGGGCCCCGCTCAAACTTATTGGATGTATCTTCAGCGAACTATCGACCTAAGCGATTGGGCGACGGTGCAGCGCGAGCTTCTGGAATGGTTTGAGAAAACAATATCGCAGAGTCAATTGCTGACGGAGGTGGCTAAAGTATGGTGGAATGGTAACCCTAAGGACTGCACCAGTTTGCGGCTGTAGCGGAGAGTGGAGTGGAAATCGCCCCCGACGAAGTCGCTGACTTCTACTGCACCGGGGTACCGACGGACCTCCATCTGCTCATAACAAATAAAGGCCAGGTGAAGTATTCCTCTTGGGAACAAGCGGCGACAGCAGCAGCGCGACTCTACGAACCTAAGCAGACCGTGGTAGAGCTACGAGGAAGAGCCTGTCGAGCCATCAGAGCCGCTATTGAGGTAAATGGACCCCATCGGAAGCAGGAAAACGAAAATCGGCCTTGGGGAAATCCCGGAAACTGCTGCGAGTGTCAGGGGAGTGGACACCCGGCACGAGTTTGTCCCAGCAAGGGAGAACGTACCAAGCATCCGGGCGAGACCTGCAAGAAGTGTGGCAGTGTGGGACACTATGTTCGGCACTCTCCTATATACGACCTCGGCTGGAGCAAGCCGGAGGGCAACAGTAATAGGCCGACCGCCCGTCCCCGCACTGAGAGGACTGAGCGTTTAAACGACAGGGCCTAGGCGTGGTTGGAGACAAACATCCTACGCCACTGGGATGATGTGTGCGGTAGCGGCAGGCCCTTGCCATTGCAGTCTCTCTCGAGCGGCGGAACCGGATCCTCAACACGGTAGAAAAAACTAAAACGAGGAATGAGGTCGCGCAGAGGACTCAACCGCCTTCGGAAACGCGGTGGAAGTCAGGGACGGCGCCGATCCGGAGTGAAGAACCTCCATGCGAGAAGACGCCTAACAGTGGTAACAGAAGAAGGCTGCAGGCCAGACACAACAGAACTTGTGTCGCATTGGTAGCGGGGAACTTGTGCTAAGGAGCCATAAGACTAAGGGGCAGCATTGTGTTATGTGGGTGTGACAGCGATACTTCGCGTTGAGCTCACAGGGAGTGCATGTGAGGAGCACTTGGACGCTGGGGAGTCAAGAAGTTTTCTCAGTCCTAAAACAGTCGAATGACTGCAGCTCAAGGTGCGAAAATTTCCAGAAGAGCATAGGTTCACCGTGGCTACAGGTGAACAATTACGCATTGATCGGGTTGTGACGGAGTTGACGATGTGGTGTGGACATGCACGCTTTTCGGGGGATTTCTTAGTGAGAGCCGTTCCCTATGACTTAGTCTTGGGGTTGGATTGGCTGACTGAACACAAGGTGGCTTGGTACTTCCAGTCAGACAAGCTGAGTAACTATGTGAACGGCAAGTGGTGCGAGTTACCGGCCGTCAGGACTGGTGAAGAAAAGATGCAGCGAGACAGTACTATCGTGGTACACCGAGGGACCCCTGCAGGGCGATAATATGATATTGGGCAGGCAAGTGGCGGGCATGTCAACGAAGGAGGCCTTTATATTCTTACGCCCGCCACCCAAAAGATACAAGTTTCATGGCAAGACAAAGACGAAGGTACGGGCATCGTCCCTCGTTCACCAGGCGTAGGCTGGCACAAAGAGTCTCAGAGCACCACTGCACGGTTTGCATCTCTTCCTGGCTTTGCCCGACGTTGGCTCGTCAGTGGCACTGAGGTTGTCGGACGAATGGCAAGGCGCGTTTCGCCGCGCGTTGATCGGGACTCGACCCACATCCTCCGGCTGGGGTAGTCCTTTGGCGTCCACCGCCTTGACGGCAGCTGTAGTGCAAAGCACCTACTGCTGCGACTACGCTGCTACCTGCCCCTCGAGCAAGCCTACAAACTGGACCTAGCGTAGGCGCATTTCCTGGAAACTGTAGCTTATTTTCATCGAAATACAATAATTCTTAAGTTTTTCAAAATCTGTCTGTTCTACTCGCGCCACTCTGGGAGCTCGCCTCCTAGGCCCTATGGGGAGGACGCCTGCACTGGTGCCGGCGCTATCGCCGGCCCCAGTCTCCACCCATTTTCCACACATTTCACGTATGCATATTAACTCATAGACAATTTGCCTTACTTTTATCCTAGTAGGAGGGTCCTGTCCTCCTCCAGTGTTGCGACCCCTTGTAGGTTGCTAGCTAGCTATTGTCTCTAGGTCACTAGCAAGCTGTAATGCACAGGCACTACAATGGGGCTGGCTAGTGTCCTAGAGATGATAGCTAGCGAGCGACCTACAAGGGGCCGCAACACTGGAGGAGGACAGGACCCTCCCAATAGAATTAAAATAAGAAAACTGTCTATTAGTTCTAATGAATACGTGAAATGTACGGAAATTCTGTGGACACTGGGGCTGGCGATAGCGCCGCCTCCAGTACGGGCCTCCTCCCCATAGGGCCTAGGAGGCGAGCTCCCAGAGTGGGGCGAATCGAACAGAGAGATTTGAAACACTTAAGAACTCTTGTATTTCGATGGAATAAAGCTATAGTGTCCGAGAAATGGGGTCATGCTAGGCGTAGTTTGTAGGCCTGCTCGAGGCGCCGGAAGCGGCGTAGTCCCAGCAGTGGGCGCCGCGCATTACACAAGCCCCATTGTAGTGCCTGTGCACTACAGTAGCGGAGGGTGAAAAGGAGTGTCTCTGGCCTATGGCGAAACCCGCCCACACTCTATTCGACAAATGGACAAATTCGACGGAGGCACAGGCTATTCCATGTGAGATTATCCAGGTGTTGCAGGAGTATCGAGCGGCCTTTCCCGATAACTTACCTAAGGGATTACCGCCGAAGCGCCCTCATGATCACCATATCCTACTGGTTACTGGAAAACTTCCAGCAAAATCTACCATATACCGTATGACTCCAGATCAGCTCACTTTCCACAAGCAGGAGATAGCTAAATTATCGGACACTGGCTGGATCGGACCAACCTATTAGCCTATTTGCGCTCCTACGATGGTGGTGGACAAGCGTGATGATGGCTCCAGGGAGCGGAAAATGCGTATGCTTGTTAATTACCAGGCTCTGAATGCCCTTACGATAGGCCCTGATTTTCCGCTACCTCCCATACAAACCATTCTGCAGATGCTGGGAGGCGCCAAGTATTTTTCCACTTTGGACCTTGAAGCAGGATTCCGTCAAATGCGCATGGCTAAGGAAGATCGCTAGAAGACGGCTTTCCGCTCCGTTCTAGGGCTATTCGAATATCGAATTATGCCCTTTGGCCTTACGGGTGCTCCAGCTACGTTCCAGGCCAGCATTAATGCCTATCTACAGCCTTCATTAGGACAGGGCGTTACTGCGTACCTAGATGATGTACTTATTTATAGTTCCCACCTCTCTGGACACGTTTCCCTCCTGTGACAAGTTCTCAGTGTTTTTTTGCAAAACCGATTCTACCCAAAATTCCGCAAACGCAAGTTCGCTGGGCAAGCAATCACATATTTTGGTTATACCATCACTGGCGAAGGCATCAAACCTGCAGAAGACAAAATCGAAGCTATCCGGCACTGGCCAGAGGTGCTGGAAAATGAAACGCAAGTGCGGCAGTTCCTCGGCACCATAAATTACTGTCGCATGTTCATGGGGCCAGATTATGCCGACGTTGCGCAGCTTCTGGTTGATCCTACACCTAAAGACGTCAGTTTCAAATGGACAGAGCTTCACACAAAGGGGGTGCAGCAGCTCAAACAGCGCTTAATCGACTTCACTACTTTACAGCTTCCTGACACAACGAAGCCCTTCGAGTTATACACGGAGGCCTCCGGCTATGCAATCGGAGCGGTTCTAGAACAAGAAGGCAAGCCCATTGGCTTCCTCAGCCAAGTCATGAACCTTACATAAAAGAAATTCTGGATCTACGATCAGGAACTCTTGGCGTTGGTCACGGCTCTGGACAAGTGGTCACATTTGCTCCGTGTCGCCAGGGTTACAGCTCATGCAAATCACCAAGCTCTCACCCATCTCCAACGACTCCAAGCATCGAAGCCTCGGCGCGGACGCACCGCCTTGTGGTTAGATTTCCTGGCCGACCTCCCGGATTTGCACATCACTTATGTTCAAGGAGCGCGCAACCGAGTGGCAGATGCCTTGTCTCGCCTTCCCGCTCTCGGCTCCTCGCTCTCGTGGTCGGCCTGCTAACTACAGGGAGCTCGCCCGCATTCGTTCGCGACGATCCAGACAATGCACCTTGCCATCACCACCTTCAACTCAGCCGCCTGAGCCCAATCGAGAGGCGGAACATCCTATACCTGCAACGGAGACACTAGCTGACCCTCCTGAGGCGCCTGAATGGCCGCAAGCCTCCCCGAAGTGTCCTGTTTTGCGCGCTTCCTACGAAGTCGCTGCAAAACAACCAGGAGGCGCTATACAGATAGAGTTTCGCAATCGTCACGTCACCTTTCGCTATGTGCCGCCTTACTTGCACACTTGTATTCATGGACTATGGCGAATCTGTGCTCCACAATTCCCTGAGTTCCTTACGCATGCCTTGCATTCACATCACGACCATGTGACCGCCGGCCATCGAGGCCAAAAGAAGACCTTCACGGCTCTGAGCAAGCACTACTGGCCAGGGATGCGTGCTTACACTACTGCGTATGGTGAATCCTGTACTCACTGTCGTACGTCTAAGTCTCCAAGCCAAAAACCTGCAGGCCTTCTTCAACAGCTACTCATCCCTTCGCGTCGGTGGGCACACGTGAGCATCGATTTTATCACGAATCTTCCCTTTACAACGACAGGGCAAGACTCGATTCTCGTGATGGTCGACTCCCTCAGCAAGATGACTAATTTCGTTCCTGCAAAGAAATCATTCAAAGCAGCAGACACCGTGCAGCTTCTCGCAGACCGTCTTATCCGTTACCATGGATTTCCAGAGGTACTCATATCGGACCGCAACCCCGGCTTCCAGTCGGCCCTCTGGCAACAACTATGTCGCCGCTTTAACATCAAACGCGCCATGTTCTCGTCCTACCATCCGCAAAGTGAAGGTCAAACTGAAAGGGTTAACCGCACACTGGAGCAGCTGCTTCGTACCTACATCCAATCTGACAAACGCGAGTGGGAGCGTTTGCTTCCGGCCGTGGAGCTTGTCTACAACACGGCAAGCCATTCACCCACCAAACTCTCTCCCTTCGAGCTTATGGTCGGCGAGAACGCGCTGACTGCTGCGAATCTTGACATCGTAGGCGCGTTAGCCCCTACGCTCACTCCTCCAATGACTAAGCTCTTCCGGCAGCTCTGCGACAAAGCGCAGAGTCACATACAGAAGGCAAAACTTGAGCAGAGCTATTACGCAGACACAAAGCGCCGAGCTGTGGAGTATGCAGTGGCGACAAGGTTTGGCTCAGCAGCAAGCATCTACCGGTTTCATCTAGCTGCCCTGAGTTCGAGCCCCGTTACCGAAGACCCTTTGAAATCATTGAACGAATAGTCACCATCGCTTACCGTCTTGCTTTACCTCCTACTTACGAATGCCACAACGTTTTTCATGTTTCGCAGTTAGTTCCCCACCGCCCCCGCCCTCCAGACTTGGTTCCCCAGGAAGCCGATACCGCCTGGCCGCCTATCCGCCATGCACAGGCAATTTGATAGAGGAGTATGAAGTTGATTATATTATGGACCAACGCGGCTCAGGCGCCGACGCCCAGTACCTCGTCAAGTGGAGCGGCACCCCCGAAGATCAAGCCACGTAGGAGCTCGCAAACCACCTTTCAGGATGTCAGGCTTTGCTCCGTGCTTGGCACCGCCGCCAGAGAAGATGTCTTCAGGCTCGAAACCATCTTGCTCCTTCCAAGGCGTAGCGGTTTGGGTCCGTCAACTTCCGCCACATGAGGGTCTTCAATGACGAGGGGCGGGAGGAAGCGCTGCGCACCGCATGCGCTCATGGCATTAGCTTCAGAAGGAAATGGAGACTGAAAATGCAGAACTAATGTGTTCTCGGTAGGCCGGTTCAATCCGGCAAGGGGGGAATCTGTAGTGCGCAGGAACTACAATGGGGCTTGCTGGTGACCTATAGAAGGTAGCTAACTGATGACCTATAAGCGGTTAAGAGGTTGAGACGCGGATTGAGCGCTGAAACTTCTTACTAGTGAAATAGAAGGGCAATTTATTGGCAGATTAACATGTATAAACTAGAAATGACCGCGAATGCCCTAAGATTGGGGCTGCCGACAACGCCGGCACCGGTGCGCGTCACATCCTCACCGGACCAGCAAAGCAAGAATGATAAGAAATGACTCTTATGAAATATGGTTTCGGGAACTTGAAACAAAAACGTCTTTCATAGAGTGCCAGAGTTGTGGGTCGTGCAGCATCGTATACACTGTAGAGAACGCAGTGTACTACAGACGCGCTGATAGTAGAGAGGATTTCATAGAATGCCCAAGTTGTAGGCCAGGTAGCATCGTGGACTCTGCAGAGGACGCGGTTTACTACAGGTCCTTTAGAGAACCCGGTGTACTAAAGTTCCTTTCTCGTAGCTCTAGCAGGTCTGCTTAGGCTCGTAAAATCGCGCTGCGGCTGTCGCTGCTTGACCTCAAAAGGGGTAGTTCACATGCCCGTTATTGGCTATGTGAAGATGGAGGTCCGTCGGTAGCCCAGTGCAGTAGTAGTAAGCCAGCTCGTGGGAGGCGACCCCCAAACCACGCTCCGCTACAGCCGCAAACTGGTCCTTGTATTCATTAGGGTTGCCATTCCACCGTACCTTAGGCAACTCCATTGGTAATTGACTTTGTGACACTGCTTTACCGAACCGTTGCAGAAGCCCGCGCTGACGAAGTGTTTCTATCCTCAGATCGGGAAAAAAGGTTCCACTCCCGGAACAGTCGCCAAATGTAGTGCGCAGCTTTATCTGCTGCTACTACGGTGCTATTTGGCCCACAAACAGGGCACCCTTCTGCCAGATCATCTACATGCGACTCATACCTTATAAAATCATACCAAATAATCAATAAACCGTCATCTTTCAAAATTTTAAATCCAACTTTCTTAAAAGTGTCCCCGTCATAGTTCTTGCTTCCTTGGCCCGGTTAGGGCGGTGGCCGACACCGGTGCTGGCGTTAGCGCCAGCCCCAATCCTAGCGTTTTTACAGACACTTCTAGTTTACACGTGCTATCTTTCATATAAATCGCCAGAATTTGCTACTAGTAAGGTATTTCTGCGCTCGTTCTGCATGCTGACCTCGTTATAGGCTGCGTACTAACCTCGTTATAGGTCACCCGCTAGCTACCCTGGCTAGCTAGCTGTGAGCCCTATTGTAGTGCCTGCGCACTACAGGTTGCACGTAAACGGGGAGTCCGCGTACACGCAGACTTTGCGTTTGTTCTCTACTCCTGGCTCCCCGAGTACTGGAAGCCGGCTTTTGAATTTGTCCGCTAGCACTAGCGAGGCGGCCGCTATTAGGAAGTTACCGCATTATCAAAGCAGCTACTGGGAGCACTTGGGTTAGTGGCTTCGAGATGGTGCATCCGCAACTACTTATGTGGCTGTGCCACGGCCTTTTGAGGCCAGTGCTGTAGCCTGATGGATTTTGTGCGACTTGAACAAACCTTTGATCTCAGCTTTTGGTTGGTCTTCTTAGAGGCTCACTGAGGATGTGCAGGGCGCTCGCTTTATAACCATCTCTGGCAAGTGCTGTCCTGTTGCTTCAGTGACCTGTCTGTTACGCAGGCGCTAATCCCACTCGCTGCATGGCATGCCAAAGCAAAGTCTTACCGGGGAAGCGTAACATAGGCAGCAGGGCCTGAAGTTTACTGGTACGCTTCACTACAATTAAGGTACGTAGAATACATAGCTGTGGAGACGGGAAACTTGTTGATTTTAGGGGAGCGAACTCTGTTAGGTGAAGGAAGAGCCGAAGGGCTCGAGGCACTGCTTTCAGGCGGGAGCCAGTCAAGCAGTATCCACAAAAAGTAGGTAAATGAAGCAATGCTTTACTCACTCAAACGTGCGCAGAGTAAGGGACGCTAAAGATATTCACTTGCAGGTCGATATGAGCTTGAGCCCCGTGCAGCAAAGACTGCACTAAGGATGCCTACGTACTTCGTGCTAATGACTGCAATGTGAGGTGCCCGAATTTTCTTGTTGGCCCGCTTAATTGGATGGCGCCATGCTTTCACGTCTCGCATCCTTCCAAGGTGTCTTTCACTCCCTAGAAAACACAATAAACAGTACGGGTGAACACTTGTGGAATAGCGGAGCTCGCTCTCAAGTGAAGGATTCTTGGGCTTCTGCTCGTGCGCTGGTAGGGGACGTGGAACGAAAGGGCGTAAAGCACACTGAGGCCGTAACATTATCTAATTAAGTGACTTCGCCGCTTGTTTTGAGCATAGATGTCTTTATTTTACCTGATGGCTAATTTTGTGTAGCTACAGAGCACTTTTCATGCTTCCATGGATACCTGGTTAACAACAAGCCCCTACAGATATTGTACACAATGCTATTTTGGGCACCTGAAACACTGACGCATGAGCCAACTCCCTACAGAATGAGTTTGCCGACGTTTGCCGTCAAGACAGACTTCGGACTTGTTGTAATACTTCCAACGATGCACTGTTCACTCACCTTGCCTTTCGGGTTGGCTTAGTAGGTCCGTAGCACTTCACAAAGGGGCACGCCTTTAGGGTGAGTCTAGCCACCGTAGCACATTTAAGGCACTCTTCGGTCGCGCTGCATTACTTTTGGTATCTAGCAATATTCCTACGCCACAACGGAGTAATGCCGAATTGGTTGTGGTGTTCAAAGCTATATGTAGCGGTAGCCCAGTTGCGTGAATCACGCTTTTTCTGCGGTCACTTCCCTTGAACTAGCACTGTAATGCGTAAACTGACTCTGAATTGCACCGTGGCTCGGTGTACCGCTTGCTTGAGGAATTTGAAATATTTTTGGAACCATATGCGTCTCGTTGTGCCGGATATTGACAGCAATTTGTGCGTTGCTGCGAATCTCCAGAATCACAGCACTGGATCTTAGGGCTACACTCCACCAAATTCCAGTGCGTTTAAGCGGTAAACTCAAAATGTTGTACTTGAAATTTTGAGCCTTTAGTTTGCTTGGATTTCTAGCTACGCCGCAGAGGCTTGCACTATGCACCCTCTGGGTTTGACAAGAAGGAACAAGGAGTAATATACTACTATTACGTCACATGTGCATGCTAGCCTACAAGAGACAAGCCATCTACCCTAGTTCTTAGTTTGTTCTACCTTCGGTGAGTGTTCCATTAGTATATTTGGCGGTAATCAGCAGGCATAATACTTGACTGAGAAAATTTACCGCCTCAGTGGTTATCGATGTGTTCGATAAACTTGTTTGGTATCCGATCAACTCATTTGTTTTCTTAAATGTTAGACGACGCATGTTCCTGCAAGATGGAGAGGATAACACTTTCTCGTGATGTTTACTGTGACGATTTCTGTAAAGTTAGCATTAGAAAAAACTGGCGTTTAACCGGGTCGCCTTCTGAAGGAAATCTTCGACGTGAATTGGTTAGTGGTCTTACAGGAGGAGGCCTCTAGACAGATAAAAGCATGTGCAGCAGGATAGGCTCTTCATCGGTCTCTCAGAGCTACGTTCCTAGTTTTCTTCCATGGCAGGCTCAGCTAACTTTGCTCGTGTTTGTGGCAATTTGTGAGTGCACTTGCTCCGCTTGATTATCATGCGGTTGCCCTAAATACTTCACCATAAATGAAGGTACTGCTAGGAACCCGAATCGCGCAGCTCTGAAATGAATACTGGATCGGTCGGAGAAGGGTATTTAATGTGCTAGGAAGGCGTGCACACCGTCAACACATTGCGCAGAGCACGATATAACGTTCGTTTCAGAAAGCTTGCTGCAGCTATGTTTGGATCACTGCTCCACACCGCGTCAACTGGTGCTCCGCAGATCTGGACGTGATGATAAACTTGCCATAAAGATAGAGGCATCAATACACACTTTAAAATGAGTAATCACCACCTAACGAGCTGCTGGGAATACATGAATATTCCCTGCTTAAATCGCCACACTGCGAGGCACCGTTCAGTGGACAAAATTAGTAAGCAGCAGGCCTTCTTCAAAACAGACATTTCTTTGAAGAACGCTACCTGAGAATGGTATATATTCTGCCCAGTAATGTTCTGTCAGGTGTGCTTTCAGTGTCCAAGTATCAAGAATAGGGCCAACTACTGTGTGGCGCGCCAGAAAATTTCGAAAAGCCGAGGGTCAAGCCGATCTGTGCGCAATTAAATAATTCCTTCTCCCACCTGCAGGCGCATGCGCACTCCAACATGCAGGATGGAATGCTGTACAAGCTTGGGCGCGCCACTCTCAAATCGCTGTAATAAAACGTCTCTCTCCAGAAAACGTCACGAACACTTGCAAATGCAGAGTCATCAAGCGTCTCTTCATTCTTTGATTTTTTGAGCAGTAACGTTAACATGTGCATGCTAGGATTGTGAATGCTCCGATACGCGCAATGAGAAGCATGAGCTGGTCTTTCACCTTTTCCTGGCAAGCAAACCAATCAGGCAGCCTCTGTAAAACTTGCCGGAACTGTTGAACCATTGAAGCTTGCGAAGTAAGAACGGCATTCTGAGATAGTCACTGCGAAGAAGCCACTCGTTGCTGTGATGAGATGGAACAAGCTGCAGATGTGCTGCTGTCTTTTTTCTGAGCCATCAGACGTAGCTCACGTTGCGGCAGGTGCTACGCATCACAGAGGCAGCTAAGATAAGTAGATATAGTTGCTTTGGTAATTCGCAAGCAATAAGTGCTGCCATCTCTTGTTCCAAAAGAGTAGCGCACGTCCATTGTATGTATTCGGACCACGGCAACTTATAAAGAACCACATGCTAAATTTCTCAGAGTGATAGCTTGTGGAGAGTTGCAAGCGAAAATTCCCACAACGACTGCAAAAATGCATCCAAGGTTTTTCGTCTACGTTCCCTTCGATTTTTCTTATTTATTTGTTACGTAATCACCAATGAGCTATTGTCTGCCTGGACGCACATGCTGAAGTTTAGTGACAAAATCTGTGTTGATTTTGGTCACCAAAGCACCACCAAATGTGCTACATTGATATGCGGAGCAGAGAGCACGCGAACCTACTAAAGAAATTGTTACGTAATCACCAATGAGCTATACTCTGCCTGGACGCACATGCTGAAGTTTAGTGACAAAATCTGTGTTGATTTTGGTCACCAAAGCACCACCAAATGTGCTACATTGATATGCGGAGCAGACAGCACGCGAACCTACTAAAGAACTTTCAAGTCAACCCGCTTCGTCAAAAAAATATTGCTCGCGCCGAGGGCTGAAGTGCAATGACTTCGCTAGGTCTCCGCTAGTGTCGATTGGCGTCTTTACCTGCTTGTGGGCTGCGCGATTCGCTTCATGCAGAGCCTGCAGCTAAAACCGAGTGCGCGAAAATTCGCCCAAAGTGCAGGAACCAACAAGGTCCATTGAAAGAGGATTCACTAGCATGCCATTCGTTTGCGTCGAAATGCTGCGGAAGTGCGAGATGGAACAAAGCTACAAGACGCCACTACACACTCTCTAAAGCAGTGGGCCAAAACAGCAGGTTGACGCCATCTACACATTTACTGGGTCGCTGCACGAAGCCGCAAAACTGTTCGTCAACACCTTCCATACGAGAGATGCGACAGCAAAGGCAAAGGGAACAAAGCGCACGCCGAATGCATCGATGCATCGAACGGGATTCCAAAATACATCGACGTCTCAGCCCGAACCTGACATGCACAGAAGACATAATCCAGAAGGCGATAAATCCAAAGCTCAGCAATATCTGGCTGTTCAAGTCAACTTCAATTCCACGTTTGTAGTGTGCGAAGGTGGAAAATGCCCTCGTAAGGTAGGCTTGCCTCCAATCTCTCTTTTAAAAGGCCAAGCTTCTGAAACATGCAGCAGTAATGA
>NW_013654719.1:0-14610 GCF_000499385.1 Eimeria necatrix
CCAAGGGAGGGTTTGGGGGGGTTTAGGAGGGTTTATAGGGGTTTGTGGGGGTTTGGGAGGGTTTATAGGGGTTTAGGAGGGTTTATAGGGGTTTAGGAGGGTTTAGGAGGGTTTATAGGGGTTTAGGAGGGTTTATTAGGGTTTACGAGGGTTTATGAGGGTTTGTTAGGGTTTAGGAGGGTTTGGGGATGTTGAGGGAGTGACCGCGGCTGTTGTGAGGGGGAGGGTTGCTAGGGTTTAGGGTTTAGGGTTTAGGGTTTGGGGGAGACTGGGGGAGGGGTTGCTGGGGTTTGCTAGGGTTTAGGGTTTGCGGGAGAGGGTTTAGGGTTTTAGGGTTTAGGGTTTGGAGGAGAGGCGAGGAAGGGCTTTCAGTCCTCTTCTGTTGGGTTTATTTCTTTTAATTAATTCTTTTATTTATTTATTTTATTTATTTTATTTTATTTATTTTATTTTATTTATTTTATTTATTTTATTTCATTTATTTATTTATTTTATTTATTTATTTTATTTTATTTTATTTTATTTATTTCTCAGGACGGCCGCGTGGAGGATCTGGACGCCGAGGAGGAAGACACGAAGAGTAAGAGCTCTTTGACTTTAATTATTTAATTAATTTAATTTAATTAATTTAATTTAATTTAATTAATTTAATTTAATTAATTGTATTTAATTATATTTAATTCATTTTATTTAATTATATTTAATTTATTTAATTAATTAATTAAATATATTTAATTAGTTACTTGCGGCTGTTTCTAAGGCTGAGGGAAAGCGCTAATTTGCTTCGGCCATTTCACCCAGCCCAGAAAGATGCTTCCGCTGCTGCTGCAGCAGCAGCAGCAGCAGCAGCAGCAGCAGCAGCAGCGTTTGCTGCTGTTGCTGCTGCTGCTTTTGCGGCTTCGTGCTGCTGCTGCTGCTGCTCTGTGGGGACAAACGCAACGCGAAGCAGCCGTGCTGCAGATGATCGTCTGCAGCAGCTCTTTCGAAACTCACCGCTGCTGCTGCTGCTGCTGCTGCTGCTGCTGCTGCTGCTGCTGTTTGCAGAGAAGGGGAAGGTCAGCAGCAAGAAGGGCGCAGCAGCACTGAAGGCGCTGCAGGCTGCTGCAGCAGATGACGACGACGACGAGGACGACGAAGAGGTACATGCTGCTGCTGCTGCTGTTCGTGCTGCTGCTGCTGCTGTTCGTGCTGCTGCTGCTGCTGCTGCTGCTGCAGTGGTTGTGGGGTGTTGGGGTGTATGTACAGGACGACGAGGACGACGAAGAGGACGACGAGGAAGGCAGCGAAGAAGAAAGCGGAGAAGAAGAAGAAGACTCTGAAGAAGAAGAAGAAGAAGCTCCGAAGCAGCAGCAGCAGCAGCAAGACAAGAAGCGGAAGCAGCAGCAGCAGAAGCAGCAGCAGCAGCAGCCCAACAAGAAGGGTGCGTCTGTGCTGCTGCTGAACACTTTCCTTAATAGCTGCCCTTCCCAACACTAATTATAAACCCACCTCCAGCTGCTGCTGCTGCTCCTCCCCAGCCCCTCCCGCTGCTGCTGCTGCTGCTGCTCCTCCCTAACCCCTCCCGCTGCTGCTGCTGCTGCTGCTCCTCCCCAACCCCTCCCGCTGCTGCTGCTGCTGCTCCTCCCCAACCCCTCCCGCTGCTGCTGTTGCTGCTCGTGCCCAATCCCTCCCGCTGCTGCTGCTGCTGCTGCTCGTGCCCAACCCCTCCCGCTGCTGCTGCTGCTGCTGCTGCTGCAGCAAAGAACCAGGCGGGGGAGGCAGCGGCGAGCAGCAGCGGAGACGAAGCAGCTTACCGGAACGCGCTGGTGGACTTCTTGAAGAAAAACGGGCCGACGCCGTTGGCGTCTTTGGGGCAGAAAGTGAAGAAGCCTTCGAGTCTTCCGAAGATGGCGGCTTTCTTGAAGGCGAACGCGGACAAGTTCGCGGTGGAAGGGGGGAAATGCTCGTTGAAATGAGCGATTTGGAAGCTTTTTGCGGCTCATTTGCGTTATAAATGCATTATTATTGCTTTATAATTGCAAAGAAATGCATTTGCAATTTGAATTCCCGAGGATCGCACGAGATCGGCACGGAATCCAGCGGCGCGCGCCGGGTGTACCGACACCTCGCACACTACCACCAACATTAATTCTTCCATTTGATCCATTTCTATTTCTATTTCTACTTCTCGGAAATTAAGACATTTCTGTTGTTTAGAGTCAATTCAACTTTCTCCTAACGCCCGGGACCGCGGCGCAGCACCAGCAGCAGCAGCAGCAGCAGCTGCTGCTGCTGCTGCTGCTGCTGGTCTCAGGGTTTTTCTCTTTCCTAACTGCCAAGTGGCTCTTTCTTTCTTGTCGTTTCACTTCGAGTTCCCCAACTGCATTACTGCAGCAGCAAATCTATTACTAGCAAAGTAGAGGCAGCTAGCTAGCAGCAAGTAGCATTCTTTCTGCAGCAGCAGCAGCAGCAGCAGCAGCTGCTGCTGCTGCTGCTGCTGCAGAGCGTCGTATCTGTGTGTGTGTGGGAAAGCCAAAAGAATAAAAAAGTTAGTGGACTATTGTTTGCCAGAAAATAAATTTGCGAGCCTTCGCGTCTTGCTGCTGCCACAACAACAACAGCAGCAGCAGCAGCAGCAGCAGCAGGACAACCTGCTGCTGCTGCTGCTGCAAGCCTGCGATATGCGATAACGGCGCCGGCGCCTAAATAAATAAACAACAACCCCCCCCTTCAAAACCACAACCACCATTCCCTCCCCCTCCCCCTGCTGCTGCTGCTGCTGCTGCTGCTGCTGCTGCTGCTGCTGCAGCAGCAGCTAGGGAGCTTGCTGGGAAGCGAGGACGAGGGGCGGGCTGTGGGGGAAGACAGCGCCTCCCCAGGAGATGTCGAAGGAGACTTTCGGGAGATCTGGAGGAACTCCAAGAGCGTCGAGATCTGCAAAGCTGTTGTCCGTTTGGAAGAAGTCCGGAGGAGAAGGAAGTTTGGTTTGCTGCTGCTGCTGCTGCTGCTGGAAGTTGTTTGCTGCTCGCTGCTGCAGCGCCTGCTGCAGCCTGCGGCGCTGCTGCCACCAGCGCTCGAAGGGGCTGCGGGCCCAGCGGGCGAAGCGCGAGAAAAGACTCTTCAAGTTCATTTCGAACTGCAGCAAAACTTGAAATTCACTTTTCAAAATATTCCAAACACTAAAAGCCACCATTGGCCAAACTAAATAAGGAGTTAAAACCCCAAAAAGCCCCACTTTGAAGACATCTGCTGCTGCTGCTGCTGCTGCGCTGCGCACCGCAGGGGCCACTGCAGCAGCAGCACAAACGGGCCCCACAACCAAGTTGTCCAGACACTCCGCAGCAGGCCCCAGCCCCGCGTCGCTCAAGTGCTGAGTTATGTCGGAGACAGAAATAAAAGTATATGCAAAGAAAAGTCCCAAAGACAAAAAAGAAATAATAGCTTTTCTCCGAGCCTGCTGCTGCTGCTGCTGCCACTGCAGCACGAAGTGCCCCATGTAGGGCGCCTGGAAGGCGAAAAATGCGGCTAAGTTCGCGCGGCCCAAACTGCTGCTGAGCTTTGCTGCCAGCAGCAGCGAATAGGCAAACCAAGTGCCGCCTCCGAACTTCATTTTTTGGATGTTTCTTTTGGACTTTTTGTCGATTATATTTTCAAAGAAGTCCGTTTGAACGTTAAGTCCGAGGCGGAAGCTGTTGACTCTGCGGGGGTCCGAAAGAGCAGCAGCAGCAGCAGCAGAACTCATCTCTTTTTCGTAATCATTCCACTTTTTGGGGTTTTGCAAACTACTAAAAACTAAAGAAGTCACCAAACCCCACAAAGACTCGCAGTGGTCCATGCACATGCTTTGCTGGAACTCTTGCTGCTGCGCTGCAGCACCGAGCGCAGCAAACTCGGGGTGCAGCGTGAGAAACCCCGCGCTGCGCCTTGCTGCTGCTGCTGCTGCGCTGCTGCTGCTGCTGCTGCTGCTGCGGGCTGCTGCAGCAGCAAGGTCGAAGCCGGGGACGCGCCGCTGGTTCTGCAGACTGCCGAGCACTGCGTCTTTGACTATTTCCAGAAAAGCCTCTCGGAAGTGCTCGAAAAGCCCCGAAGTCTTCGCCACTTCTGCTGCTGCATGCACTGCATGCAGCACCCGCAGCACGCGGTCTGCATGCACCTTCACCCCCATCCAAACAGCAAACTGGCTTTGCTGCGGGGCCCGCAGCAGCGCGCGGAAGAGGGCCCCCGCGGCCCGCAGCGGCTGCAGCAGCGGGGGGCCCCCCCGGGGGGCCCCCGCGATCTGGCCCAGGAAGAGGGTGGAGTCCAGCTCGGCCTCGAGCCGCTCGCGGCTTTGCTGCACCAGCAGCGCCACGGGGTCTTTTGCTGCTGCTGCTGCTGCTCCGTAGGGGTGCTGCAGGTAGGCCTGCAGCGCAGCAAGCCACTGCCGGTTCAGCTGCTGCTCCCACTTGGTCAAGTCCGGAGTCGGGATCTGCTCGAAGTACACAGTCTTCGGCAGCTTCCCCCCCTTCCGCAGCTGCTGCAGCAGCGCAGCAGGAACTCCGAACTCCGCCCACTCCCCCAGCTGCCGGTCCGTCTGCTTCACCAGCCCGCCCCGCGGCAGCTGCGCGCCTGCTGCTGCTGCTGCTGCTGCTGCTTCCCCCCGCAGCCGCCGCGCACTCAGCTCCAACTCGTGGTACATGTCGCTGTTCTGGTTCACCTGCAGCGCCGCCTGCGTGTGCACTATCCACTCGAAGGAAGTCAGCAGCAGCGGCAGCACCGACGGGTCCAGGCTCTCCAGCAGCACTGCAGCACAGCAGCAGCGCGCAGCAGCAACTCGCGGTGACCCGCGGCCGCCGCCGGAAAGCGGGGGAAAACCAAAAGGACTTCCCGAAATTTCGAAAACTTTAAATAATTTAATTAAAATTGACTCTTCTCGCCAGATTTCAAACTCTGAAGGCCCGGATTCCCTCCGGATTCCCCCTGTTCACATTCCGCGCGCTCCCGCAGCAGCAGCGGCGCGAGCGCCCACGCGGCCTTGTGTCTGGACAGCGTGAAAGTGAAATAAATCAAATTTAATTAATTAAATTAATTAATTAAATTAAATTAAATTCCTCACGTTGTTTGGCTTTTGAAATCGAAGACTTTCTCTTAAAGCCCTGCAAAACTCTCTTCAGAATCGACGGAGTCCACGACGAGCCCAGCAGCCGGGTGGTCAGCTTCGTCTTGCTCACCGCCGCGTGCTGCTTGTCGTGCGTCTTCGCGGGATCTGCAAATTCAAAGTTCAAAACAACAAATATTTCCAAAATAATTCCAAAATAATTCCAAAATAATTTCAATTCAAGTCATCAGAAGTTATTTCCACGCAAAGCCACCAGCAGCAGCAGCAGCAGCAGCAGCAGCAGCAGCAGCAGCAGCAGCAGCAGACCGCTTCCGAGGAGGACGAATCTGTAGAGGAAGAGGTAGTTGTAAGTGAGGGGGTCGAAAGAACACATGTTGAGCAAAGCAGGGCCTTTTCGAGTTCGGAAAAAAGCCATTAAAGTCCGCTGCAGCGGCGCCTGCCGCCGCCCTGAAGCTGCTTTTGCCTTGAACATGAATTGCGAAAAACTCTCCAACTTGGCAGCAAAAGAGCTCGTCATGTCGCACGCCAGAGTGCCTGAACGCCACACCCGCAAACGCCTTTTAAAGCCCACTAATCGCATGCAAAATGCATGCAAAACGCATGCAAATCGCATGCAAAACGCATGCAAAACGCATGCAAAACGCATGCAAAATGCATGCAAAACGCATGCAAAACGCATGCAAAAAGACCGCAAAATGAGGCAAAACGGAATTCAGTGCCGTAATGCGAGTTCAGCTGCGTTTCTTGCATGCGTTGCATCTTTGAAATCCTTTTTGTTTGTTTAAATGCAAATTATTTTGCATTTAAATAAAGGTTTGAATTAAACTTTATTTATTTTGTTTAAAGATTTGAAATAAACTTAAATGCGCAGAAGACGCACTCTTGAGCAGCAGAGTTGCTGCTGTTGGGAAAAGGTTCTTTTTTGCTGCTGCTGCTCCCTTTTTGCCCGTTTGGCTGCCAGCAGATCTTTGAACTTCCTCGTAAGCTGCTGCAGCTTCCGAGATGGGAACTGCAGGCTTTCCGGCCAAAGCTGCGATTTTTTTTGCATCTGAAGACCAAAAAAGGATTTAAAATCAATTAAATGATTCAAAATTCAAAAAACGAACAATTTTCATGCAAGATTCGCAAGAAATGCAGCAAGAGCGACACTCCGCTTCTTCTTCGCCAAACAAATTAAATGAAATGAAATTAAATTAAATTAAATTAATTCTTTTATTTTCATTTATTTTAATTTATAAATTTTCATTTGTTCTTCTTCTTACTCGCTTCGAAACTCTTGATCAATTTGCTTCTTTTCGACGCCACAAACTCTCTGTTGTCATAGTGGAACACTTTTTCGAGAACTGAAAACAGAAAGCAGATCAATTCTTTCAAAAGTTTATTTATTTATTCATTTAAATCATTTAAACGCTAAAATAAAATAAAAATTAAACTCTATTTCGTGTTTTGTTCTTGCATGCGCGTACATCCCGAAATAGCCTCTCCTCTCAGGAGCACTGCAAATGCGAAGACCACTATTCATATTCTGCTCAGAATTCTCATTTTGACTGATTCATGGCTCGTTTTTCTCCATTTTTTCTGATTTCATTTAATTATAATTCAGAGAGGTCTCGTGCTTTTCTCTGTGTCGTGATTCTGCGTTGAAAGAGCTGTTTGTCGCCGCTTTCCGCGTTGAAAGTGCTGCTTGTTGCTGCCACTTTGTTGCTTCTTTTTGAAAACAAAACTCACTGTCGCTGTGCGCCGTCGGCTTGGAAATGATTTCGAGCCACTGGTCAGCGCGGACGTCGTAGTACTTGGCGCCGGTTTCTTCGAGGAGCTTTCCGAGTTGCGCGCTGGCTGCGTTGGAAAGCAGCAAAAAAGAAACAAATTAAATTAAATAAATTAAATCAACTAAATAACTTAAATCAATTAAATAAATTAAATCAATTAAATGAGAAGAGGGAAGCGCGAGTCAAAGGCACTCCGGCGAATTCTTCAATTTTTGCAAAAACGGAATTCAACAACGCCCGAAATTCAGCTTTCCGAAACTGCTGCTGAAGTTGAATTCCGCAGCGCTGGCCCTGCCTGCGGGATCTCTGGGTGAGTGTTTGAGAAAATGAGTTAAATAACTTGAATTTAAATTGAATTTTAATTTAATTAAATATTTTCAAAGTTATTCCGAAGTTTCAGCAGCAGGCGCGGCTCACCGAGCCCGGCGTAGAGGTTGAAGGCGGCCCGGGTGTTGGTGTTCTGGTCCTGCACCTGGGGGTCCAGGGGATTTGCAATTGGACTTAAAATGGAGTTTTCGAATTCGCAAACTGGAGCTCCTCCTCTGCAGGTTTTCGTTTGAATTCGCGAAGCATTAGTGGCCGGATCCACCAGCGGCTCCACCGGCAGCGAGAACTTGAGCATTTCCTGTTGAACTTCTTCTTGTTCTGCGGTCAAACAGCGGAATCCGAGGTTCAATTGGCATTAAATGCATTTATTTTCACTCCCGCAGCAGCAAAACGGCAACACCGCTCCAGATTCCCGGCTAATCGCGCAGCTTTCCACTCCGCCGCCGCGCCTGCAGCACCCCGCAGCAGCAGCAGCAGCAGCGGCAGCAGCAGCAGCAGCAAGGGCTCACTGAGCATGAGGGCGTTGAGAATCATCTCTGTGGCGTCGCAGTAGGCCCTGAGGAGCTCGGGCTGCTGCTTGTTTCTGTGGACTCTGGAGGCGCCGCGGACGAACCAGGGGCTGCTGCTGCCGCGCTTCCGCGGCTTCCCGCCCCGCCCCTTGGGCTTGTACTTCCCCAGCAGCGGCCCCGCCAGCCGCGGGCCGCGGTCTCTGTCGCACATCTCGTCCAGCATCCCCACGGCGCCTTCGCCGCCAGCAGCAGCGGCCAAGCTGGTGAAGCTGTAGAAGGCCTTCCGCGCGCCTTCCCCGAAGAAGGCCTCCCGGTCGATGTGCGCTATCAGCAGCGTCAACACGTGGCCCAAAACTGCAGCAGCAGCAGCAGCAGCAGCAGCAGCAGCAGCAGCAGCAGCAGGCGATTCGCGAGAACGACGACATAACTTACGCTCCTGCTAAGCAGCAGCAGCAGCAGCAGGAGGAGGAACGACAGCAGCAGCAGCAGGAGGAACAAGAACAAAAACAGGAGCAGCAGCAGGAACGAGAAGAAAAACAGCAGCAGCAGCAGCAGCAGCAGCAGCAGCAGCGTACTGAGGGGGTTTGAGGCGAGGAGGAAGGGCTCGAGGCCCCCGAACATGGGGACGATAGGGGAAGCTGCTGCTGCTGCTGCTTCCTCTTTGACGTTTCCAATGCCAAGAGCTGTTGCAACAAGTTCGAGGACTTCTGCTGCTGTCAGTTTTTCGTTCAAGAAAATCCCCGGCTGCCCCAAGAGAGCAGCAAGTTTGCAAGTCATGAGGACTTCGACGCGATTCGCGAAGACTCTGTCGACAGTTTCCTGGTACCTGAGTGCTGCTGCTGCTGCTGCTTCCTCGCCTGCTGCTGCTGCTGCAGCGCCTGCTGCAGCAGCAGCAGCAGCAGCAGCAGCAGCAGGCGAGGCCCCGCCCTCGATGTTGGCCCGCGTCGCCACCGAGCGCGCGTAGCTCATGTCCGGAGCCGCCATTTGCTGCTGCTTCAGCTCTTCTTCAATTGCTGCTCTTTGGCTTTCTGCTGCTGCTCGAAAGTTCCTTTCTGCTGCTGCAGCAAACCAAAATGCTTCCAAGTAACTCCGCCGGTCGCTCGCCAGGGGAATCATGCACGACTTCTCCACCAGCGCTCGCGCTGCGCACATCGCAACGCAGCAGCAGCAGCAGCACAATTCCCCCTGCTGCTGCTGCTGCTGCAGCTGCTGCTGCAGCAGCAGCAGCTGCAGCAGCAGCTGCTTCTGCTGCTTCTAGGTCTGCGCAGCGAGCGGCGCAGCGTGCCACCACGCCAGCGGCAAAAACAGCAGCGGAGGCAGCGGTGGCTAAACAACAGCAGCAACAATAACAGCAGCAGCAGCAGCAGCAGCAGCAGCACAGCAGCAGCAGCAGCAGCAGCAGCAGCAAAACTGACTTCGGAGTTTTTTGACGAGGGCCTGGCTGCGGAGGGCGTTGTTGAGCTCTTCAGCGTTGAGGGCCTGCAGACTTGCTGCTGCTGCTGCTTCGGGGACCCAGCCAAAAAGGACTTGGGATTTAGAAATGGGGTTTGCAGGAGTGGGGGGAGTTGGCAGCTCGTAGATGCCTTCTGCTGCTGCTGCTGCTGCTGCTGCAGCAGGGGGCCCGCTGCTGCGCAAGGTAGCAGCAGCAGTCACCGAGTAGCCTCCCGTGGCCCCTGTGGGGCCCGCGAAGCTCATGGTGGAGCCCCAGGGGCCCTGCTGCTGCTGCTGCTGCTGCTGTTGCTGCTGCTGCTCTCTGAGGACCTGGACGTGCAGAGAGCCGCCCGAGGGCAGCGTGAAGCTGGTGGAGCCCTCTGCTGCTGCTGCTGCTGCTGCTGCTGCTGCTGCGTGGGGGCTGAGGAGAGTTGGGCTGGCGGCGGCGCACAGCAGCGCGCCCGACAGCAGGCGGGAGAAAACCCCCATGGTTGAAAAGCGGAACTGACTTTCAAGTTCGAAGCCTCATAAAGACAAAAGAGTCCGCAGCAAGAAAGCTTTGCTGCAGCAGCAGCAGCAGCAGCAGCAGCAGCTTTGCAGCGCGCAGCAGCAGCAGCAGATCGATGCAGCAGCGGCGCGCGCAGCGTCAGGCGGCGCACGGACACGCAGTTTCCGGAATCCGGCGAGCAGCAAACGGAAATCGCAAATTAAATCCTAATTGCAAACGAATTTAATCATTTTAAATGCGAAAAGAAGCAAAAAAGAAGCAAAAGAAGCAGCTTTCCCGGCGAAGTGCTGCGATTGGCGCGCAGCGAGCAGCAGACGCGAGGCCGCTGGCTGGGCTGTCGGCGACGGCTTTCCTGGCCAAAGCCTCTTCAGAAGTCCTTCGCAAGACAAAAGTCAAACTCTAATAAATGAAAAACAAAAAACGCCGCAAAAAACTGAAGACTGTCACTTCTGACGCTGCCGCCCGCCCGCCGCCGCGGCCTGCGAGAAGAGGGCTTGGCGCTCGGGTGTACGTACAGCTGCGGTCCGAGTGCCCTCTCCGCCGCCGCCGGCTTCCCTTTTTCCGCATTTAAATCTTTTCTGTCTTTTAAATGCAATTTCTTTTTATATTTCTTTGCAAAAATCCCGCCAAAAAATCCCTAACTGCCTTTTCCCCGCAGGTCCACTGGCTCGCCGCGCGCCGCCGCCGACCGCCGCGCGCAGCCGCAGCAGCTGCTGCTCCATCTTCTCCGCATTTAGCCTCTTTTTAGGCTTTAAAAACAATTTATAAAACTCTATTTTGCAAATCGTTGCAAATTTAATTCTTTTTAGCCTCAGAAAAACCCAAAGACGCCAAAACCCGCCTCCGCCCCACCCGCCCGACGCGCGCACCGCCCAGTCCGCCGCGTCAGGGCCAGACCACCGCAGAAACACCACTCTTCTCGCCCCAAACCCTAAACCCTAAACCCTAAACCCTAAACCCTAAACCCTAAACCCTAAACCCTTCGTTTTACTATCCAGTCTTCGAATTTCAAGCCGTGTTCCGCGGTGTACGTACACCTCGTTCGCCTGCTGCTGCACTGCCGCCGCAGCTGCTGCCGTGACACTCCAAGTTTTGAACTCTAAGAAGTCTGAAGTCCACACGAAGCTCCAGGGACCCCAAATTTAGGGTTTAGGGTTTAGCGTCTAGGGTTTAGGGTTTAGGGTTTAGGGTTTAGGGTTTATAGGGAGCCAGCGAGCCCCTGCTGGTGGCTTCTGGGGGACTCTCAGCTGCTGCAGCGCTGAAGGGCCCTCTAGGCTTCAGCAAACAGCTAGCTGAAGCAGCAAACTTCTTACCCCACCAAACCCTAAACCCTAAACCCTAAACCCTAAACCCTAAACCCTAAACCACCTGAAGCGGCCGACGGGGAGCCTTGCGAGTGTTTTGCTGCTGGCATTTTTAGACTCATTTTTGTTTTTTTAAATATCTTTTGCTGCTTTAAATCGAATTAATTTTCTCTAAGTTTTAATAAATCCAAATGAAGAACTTTTAAAACAAATTAATGAACAAAAAGCCGCTGGCTAGCTAGCTAGCTGCTCACACAAGACCTGCAGCTTCCCAGCTAGCTAGGACACTGGCAGCTAGCCAGCTAGCCAGCTAGCCAGCTAGCTAGCTAGGTAATTAGCTAGCTAGCTAGCCAGCCATCTAGTTGGCTAGCTATCTAGCTAGGTAATTCGCTAGCTAGCCAGATATCTAGTTAGATAGCTAGCTGGCTAGCTAGCTAACTAGCTAGCCTGCTGTCCAGTTAGCTAAATAGCTAGCTAAGCGGTTAGCTAGCTAACCAGCTATCTAGTTAGCTAGCTGGCTAGCTGGTCAGCTAGCTAGCTAGGTAGCTAGCTAGCTAGCCAGCTAGCTATGTGGTAGTTGCCTCCGTTTGAGGCCACAGATGAAGTATTTAGCTGCAGCACTAGCAGCAGCAGCAGCAGCAGCAGCATTAGCAGCAAAAAAGCAAAAGTAAAGAAACAAGAAGTATTTATAATTATTTTTAAAGTTATTAATGGGATGTTGTCTTATATATGTATATATATAATATTATATATACATATATAATATATATAAATGGAAAACAGCAAAAGAGGGAAAAGCGAAGCAGCAAAAGAGAATAAATAAAACAAAAGAAGATCTGCGAAAATATTTGAAGCTTATTTTGCTGCGGTGTATCTTCTGCTTGGGGTGTACAGACAGCGGGTGCTCTTCGCCTCTAAGGCGGGAGAAGATAAAAGTGTTGAAATGGGCGTTTTGGAGAGTTAAAAGAGATGAAAAGGGTTTAAATTAGTGAAATTAATTAATTTAAAATTAATTAATTTATTCATTTCAAATTTAAAGTCTTTTTTCCCGTTGTTTGGTCCCTCTTGCTCCCAATTCAACTTCAAGGCGGGACAGCTGCTGGGAGCCTGGGGGTGCACGTGAATCCGCGCAAAGGCGGAAAGTTGCGGAAAATGCGTTTTTTGGATTTGAAAAGAATAAATTTAAATAAATAAAATGAAAAAAATGACTTAAAGGAGTTTTAGAGGACAGATCGCGCTGGAGATATAGAAGAAGCTGCTGCGCAGTCGCAGCGGCGCTGCTCGCGCTTCCCCCGTGGTGGCTTTTGCTGCAGTCGGCTGCTGCTGAGTTGAAATGAATATTCCGCAGTCGAAAGCTCTTTTAAATAATTGCAAAACAATTAAAAGTGTTATTTCAAATTCATTTCGCCTTTTGCCGCCGCCGCCGTTTCAGACCAGTAAGCCGCGGGGGTGTGCATACACCCGAACGCGTTGAAGCGTCTGCAGCTTTTCCGCGGGTCGTTTTGAATTATTTCGACGAAATAAAAAATCAAAAAGACTTTAAAGTGAATTAATTTGCTTTTTAGCTTCGAATCGGCGTGGATTGGTGCAAGAAAGGCCTGAGGTTCCTCCGCAGCTGCCTCGCGAGGTCACCGGCGGCTGCGGCAGCAGCAGAAAGCGAGTGGAAAGAGCAGCAAATTCGCATGCAAGCGAGTTTTAGAATTGGAATTTGTTTTTGAATTTGTTTTTGAATTTGTTTTTGAATTTGTTTTTCCTTTTTTAGTGGCGCGTGAGTTCGAGACCCGCCTGTTCATCGGCGGCGAGTTCCGCGAAGCCCGCGGCAGCAAGACCTGGACTCTGATAAATCCGGCGACGGAAGAACCCACTTGCGAAATCCGAGAAGCCAGGCAAGTCCCCAGTGGTCCACTGGACCACTTGGCAGTTTTTTGGCCTCCCAAAAGGTCCACTGGTCCATCAGTTTCGCGTGGGCGTTTCTTGGGGTGTACGTACACCGCAGCGCGGGCGCTGGGGTGTACGTACACCCGAAGAAGCCGGGGTGACCAGTGGTCGATTTTTTTTGTTTTTTTCGTTTTTGGGGTTTTCTGGGGCCGCGAAGTTCGCTGCTGCTGCTGCTGCTGCAGCGCGGGGTTTGCTGCTGCTGGAATTTGCAAAAGTTGGACTTTTTTGCTGCCAAAAGCTGCACTTTTTGCTTCCAATGCAGCGAAGAAGACGTCGACGAGGCCGTGCGCTGCGCCCACGCGGCCTTTCCCGCCTGGGCGCTGGGCGTGGGCGCGCGCCGCCGCGGCGATTTGCTGCTGCAGCTGGCGGATTTGCTGCAGCAGCAAAAAGAAGAAATTGCCGAAATCGAATGCATCAATGTTGGAAAACCCATTCAGTTCGCCAGGTAACACTGCTGCTGCTGCTGCTGCTGCTGCTGCTGCTGCTGCTGCTGCTGCTGCTGCTGCTGCTGCTGTTGCTGCTGCTGCTGCTGCTGCTGCTGCTGCTGCTGCTGCTGCGAAGCAAAAGCAGGCAACAAGCAGCCCAGCAGCCCCCCCAAATCACCTAATCAATTAACAAACCAATTAATTAATTAATTAATTAATTAATTAATTAATTAATTAGTTAATTAATTAATTAATCAATTAATTAATTAATTAATTAATTAATTGCGCAGAGCCGACGTGGAGACCTGCATCGCGAACCTGCGTTACTACGCGGGCTGGGCGGACAAAATAAGAGGCGGGGCTTACATTCCAGTTCGCGACAAAAATAAAATCTCCTGCCACACTCGCAGAGAACCCGTCGGAGTCGTCGCGGCCGTGAGCTGTACAGACACCCCGCGCGCATGCACGCGTCGTCAGCTGTACAGACACCCCAGTTGCATGCGCTCATGAGCTGTGCAGACACCCCAGTTGCATGCGCTCATGAGCTGTACAGACACCCCAGTTGCATGCGCTCATGAGCTGTATAGACACCCCAGTTGCATGCGCTCATGAGCTGTATAGACACCCCACTTGCATGCGCTCATGAGCTGTATAGACACCCCACTTGCATGCATGCATCATTAGCTGTATAGACACCCCACTTGCATGCATGCATCAGCTGTACAGACACCCCACTTGCATGCGCTCTTTAGCTGTATAGACACCCCACTTGCATGCATGCATCATCAGCTGTACAGACAGCTGAGGCGTAGGCCCAGCTGAGCTGTACAGACACCCCAGATGCACTCCCGAGCTCCACATACACCCCAGGTGTACATACACCTGAGCTGCACATACACTCCAGGTTTACATACACCGGAGCGTTCCGCGCAAACGCTCCCGCCTCCACCCCACCCCTGCTGCTGCTGCTGCTGCTGCTGCTGCTGCTGCTGCTGCTGCTGCTGCTGCTGCTGCTGCTGCTGCTGCTGCTGCTGCTGCTGCTGCTGCTGCTGCTGCTGCTGCTGCTGCTGCTGCTGCTGCTGCTGCTGCTGCTGCAGATAGTGCCTTGGAACTTCCCGCTGATGCTGCTGGTGCTGAAGGCGGCGCCCGCGTTGGCCTGCGGCTGCACTATGGTGGTCAAAACCAGCGAAAAGTCGCCGCTTTCTGCGCTGGCTTTTTGCAAACTTGTTCAAAAAGCTGTAATTCTTTTGTTTTTTGTTTATTTATTTGTTTATTTATTTATTTATTTATTTATTTATTTATTTATTTGTTTATTTATTTGTTTT
>NW_013654720.1:10000-14298 GCF_000499385.1 Eimeria necatrix
CTTGGCATTGAGGACATCTCGGGGGCAAAGGCCGCCGGAGGCGCTCCTTCTCGTTCGTCGCAGTCTTCCATGGGGCCGTAAACCCTAACCTGCGCCAAACCCTAAACCCTAAACCCTAAACCCTAAACCCTAAAAGGCTCTCGCTGCCTCTCTAGTGCTTCACCCACCCGAACGCTAAACCCTAAACCCTAAACCATTCTTATCTGTCGAATATGCATGTCTCTGCCTTGCCGGTGCTTCCCCCCAACCCAACCCAAACCCTAAACCCCAAACCCTAAACCCTAAAACCTAAACCCTAAACCCTAAACCCTAAACCCTGATTACCTGTCGAATGTGCGTGTCTCTGCCTTGCTGGTGCTTGCCCCCCCAAACCCAAACCCCAAACCCCAGCCCACAAACCTCCGCCAAACCCTAAACCCTAAACCCTAAACCCTAAACCCTAAACCCTAAACCCTAAACCCTAAACCCTAAACCTAAACCCTAAACCCTAAACCCTAAACCCTAAACCCTAAACCCTAAACCCTAAACCCTAAACCCTAAAACAAAACCCTAAACCCTAAACCCTAAACCCTAAACCCTAAACCCTAAACCCTAAACCCTAAACCCTAAACCGCAAACCCTAAACCCTAAACCCTAAACCCTAAACCCTAAACCCTAAACCCTAAACCCTAAGCTGACCACTGCTTACCTGTCGAATGTGCGTGTCTCTGCCTTGCTGGTGAGTGGAAAGAACAGCAATTTGGAGACAAGCAGCTCTGAGGTATTCAGGTGTATGTACACCTGGAAGTGGCAAACTCAACAACTCCTCTTCTGCACTTTCCAGGCCATTTGCTTCCTGCACAAAACATTTTTATTTATTTATTTTTAATTTATTTATTTTTAATTATTTATTTTTAATTTATTTGTTTTTAATTTGTTTATTTTTTATTTATTTATTTTAAATTTATTCATTTTTAATTATTTATTTTTAATCTATTTGTTTTTAATTTATTTGTTTTTAATTTATTTATTTTTAATTTATATACTTTTAATTTATTCATTTTCAATTTATTTATTTTTAATTTGTTTATTTTGCTTTTGAATAAAAGAGATTTAATTCAAAAGCAAAAAAGTGCATTTTGAAGAAAAGCATTAAAAAATAAAAATATGATTCAAACATAAAAGATATAATTTTAAAAAGATATTTTAAAAAGAAAAAAAATTTAAAAAGAAAATATTTGGAAATTAAAAGAAGCATTTGAGACACAAAAGAAGAAATATTAAAAAAAGAAATATTTTAAATAAAAAAGAAATACTTTAAAAGTAAAAAAGAAATTCAAAAGATAAAAAAACATTTAAAAAACATTTAAAAAAGAAAAATATTTAAAAGACAAAGAATGAAAAAAACAAAAAAAAGAAAAAGAAAATTTTTCTTTTTTAAAACCTTTAAGGTTCACCATTTCAGCCATTTGTTCAATATACCTTCACCCTTCACCTAGGGTTTAGGGTTTAGGGTTTAGGGTTTAGGGTTTAGGGTTTAGGGTTTGGGTACCTTGAGTGCATGCACTGCGTTGAGTTCAATTCCCCACCAGCAGTTTTGCTCATCTGCTGCAGCGAACTCCACATCTCTCACTACGCGCAAAGTTGCGGGGCAAGACCCTGCACGCAAACCCTAAACCCTAAACCCTAAACCCTAAACCCTAAACCCTAAACCCTAAACGCTAGACCCTAAGGCCTAGAGGCGAAGCCCTAGGCAGTGTGCTTTTGGCTCTGCAGCAAGGGGGCCGGGCGTTTGTTAGCGCTGCCGCGTCGACGCTTGCTGAGGGTTTAGGGTTTAGGGTTTAGGGTTTAGGGTTTAGGGTTTAGAGTTAGGCTGCGCCGTTGCTGCTGCTTCTTCGCATTCCTCCTACATCAACAAATACGAGAGTGTCTCGCGCTGCGGGTTTGAGCGTTTAGGGTTTGCCTAGGGTTCAGGGTTTAGGGTTTAGGGTTTAGGGTTTAGGGTTTAGGGTTTAGGGTTTAGCCAGGGTTTGGCTTCGGGGGCTTCCCCGGGGCTGGTTCGAGCGCGTCGCGGGGCGTTTTTCGCCGGGGCCCTGCTTCTCGCCCGCTAGGGTTTAGGGTTTAGGGTTTAGGGTTTAGGGTTTAGGGTTTACCGAGTTTGATTTGGACTCTCTTGGGAGTGTAACTTTCGTCCAAATGCAAATTCAACAAAATGTCCACTCGGGCAATTCGCAACTCCTTGTTGAACTGTAGAGACACCGCGTGCGGAGACAAACCCTCGGACTGCCAAAAAGTGCTGCTGCTGTTGTCCCGCAAAGCCGCCACCCCGTTCCCTGCAAACCCTAAACCCTAAACCCTAAACCCTAAACCCTAAACCCTAAACCCTAAACCCTAAGCCCTGAACGCTGAACGTGGAGGGGGCGAGGGGTGTCCAGACTGTGCGGGGGGAGAGGAGGGCTGAAGAGGGTTTGGGGTGTAAGAATTAGGGTTTAGGGTTTGGGGCCGAAATGGAAATTAGGGTTTAGCTAGGGTTTAGGGTTTTGAGCTTCGCAAGGGTTTAGAGCCGAGGCTGTTTCTGGCTCTTACCCCGCAGGCCCTCCCGCTGCAGCAGCGCTCTCAACAAGACGCCTCAGCGCCTAGGGGTTAGCGTCTAGGGTTTAGGGTTTAGGGTTTAGGGTTTAGGGTTTAGGGTTTGCCTTCTCTGGCGGAGCTGAGGGTCCAGGCAGCAAGGCCTCCAATTTCTCTCCAACTTCTTTTCAACTCCAAAGTAAAAGGCAAATCCACATCGCAAAAGAAAAGAGGGTACTGCAGCATCAGCAGCGAAACTGGCAAACCCTCGCTGCTGCTGCTGCTGCTGCTGCTGCTGCTGCTGCTGCTGCTGCTGCTGCTGCTGTTGGGGGCCTGGCTCGCGGCGCCGGGGGCCCCGCAGGCCCGCCGGGGGCCCCCAGAAGAGCCCTGCGGGCTAAAAGGCGACCCTGGGGGGCCCCCCGGGGGCCCCCCCGGGGGGCCCCCTGGGGGGCCCCCTTGGGGGCCCCCTTGGGGGGCCCCCAGAGTTGCAGCAGCTGGGGACTGAAGGGGGGCCCCCTGGGGGCCCCCGGGGGCCCCTCGGGGGGCCCCCTGGAGGCCTCCATTGGAGCAGCAAAGACTGCAGCAGCCGCGGGAGCTGCTGCTGCAGCAAAGGACACATGGACCCAACCCAGGAGGGGCCCCCTTTTGCTGCGCTGCATGCAGCAGGGGGGCCCCCCAGAGGCAACAGGGGCCCAGGGGGCCCCCGGGGGCCCCCGGGGCCCCCGAGGGCCCCGGGGCCCCCGGGGCCCCGGGGGCCCCCAGGGAAGGGCTAGGGGGGCCCCCCTCGTCGTCTGAGCTGATGGGGGGGTCTCCCCACTCTGACTCAATCATAAGAAAGACAAAAACAACAGATTGAAAGCAGCAGCAGCAGCAGCAGCAGCAGCAGCAGCAGCAGCTGCAGCAGCAGCAGGTGCTGCTGCTGCTGCTGCTGCTGACGGGGGCGAGCGAAAGCGCACCGCAGCAGACGTTGCAGCGACGGCAGGAAGCAGCAAAGGCGAAAAGCGGCAGCGCCAAAGTTTAGGGTTTAGGGTTTAGGGTTTAGGGTTTAGGGTTTGGGAGTGCAGCATCCGGGGGGCAGCAGCCGCACCTCACCCACACATCCCACTAAACCCTAAAAGGTCGTTTAATGGTATTATATTTATTTAAAAGACAAAACTAAACAAATGACTCATTTACACCTGCAGCAAGAACTCCTCTGGGGGCCCCTGGGGGCCCCCGGGGGCCCCCATGGGGCCCCTCGGGGGCCCCCCGAGGGCCCCCGGGGCTGTTGGGGCTGTTTGGGGGCGCAGTTTGTGTCGTTTTTTGCGGGTTTTTGAATTAAAAGTAATTTTAAATGAAAAGATTGAAAGAAGTGAAGGAAAAAGAAAGAAAGAGCTCTTCGGGGAGGCCGTTTGGTGGCAGCTGGGGTGTCTAGACACCTCACCCCGCACGCTGCGGCTCTCCGCCCCTCCCCAGAACTCCGCACTTTTATTTTTTTTACTTTTTTATTTATTTAAACTTTTCGAGAGGCCCCGGGGGCCCCTGCGGCGGAGGGGGGCCCCCAGCAGGTGCAGCCGCAGCGGGGCCCCCTGGGGCTTAGGGGCCCCGGCGCTCTTTCTCGGCAGCCGCGCCTCCGCAGCAGCAGCAGCAGCAGCAGCAGCACAGCAGCAGCAGCAGCAGCAGCAGCAGGAGGACATGAGCCGCAGCAGCAGATTTGACGTGCCCCCTCCCTCTCCCTCTCGGGGGGCCCCCAAGGGGGCCCCCCCCCGCCT
>NW_013654721.1:0-12500 GCF_000499385.1 Eimeria necatrix
ATATATTTCTTTTATTTAGATATCTGCCGGTGGCTGCAGTTCCGCATATGAAGGCAAATGCTGCCGCCAGTCCAAACCCTAAACCCTAAACCCTAAACCCTAAAAATATAAATGGGGGTTTGGCGTTTCACCGTTAGCTTCGATTCAAGAGGGGGCTCCAAAACCCTAGCCCTGAAGCCCGGTCCGCAAACCCTAAACCCTAAACCCTAAACCCTCAAAATGATGGCCCGAACCGTATAAACCCTAGTTCCCGAGATTTCCAGGCTCCCGCCTGGAAACCCCGGCTAAACCCTAAATTAGGGTTTAGAGCCTCGGCTCAGAAGGGCAGAAGCAGCCAACCATGCCCTGGCCTCTTTCATCTAGGGTTTAGGGTTTAGGGTTTAGGGTTTAGATCTAAAGTGTAATTGTTTGACCCTTCATTTCAACTTGGGTTTCTTCTGCGCCGGCGGCTCCTCAACTGCGGCTGCAAAGGAAAAAAGACAAAAACTATTTCCTTCAAATGAATTTATTTTATTTATTTTATTTATTTATTTATTTAATAAATTTATTTATATTTATTTATTTATTTATTTATTTATTTATTTATTTAAAATTTAAAGCATATTCTTTTTATTTATTCAATTAAACAATATCAACAAGTTGAGCTCTTCATTCATTCAGAAACGAACGCCCCGCATTCTGGAAATAAGATGAAGACGAAATTCAAAACAAAAACGAAATAAATAAAAATAAATATAAATAAAAAAGTAAAAACAAAACAAATAAATAAAAATAAATATAAATAAAAAAGTAAAAACAAAACAAATAAATAAAAATAAATATAAATAAATATAAATAAATATAAATAAATAAAAATAAATAAAAATATGAATGGAGGAGTTGAATCTGAGATACGCAAAGGCGTGCACACTGCCAGAAATGCAAATAAAGTTCATTTCTTTTTTTTATTTATTTTTATTTTCAACTTTCTTTTTATTTATTTTTATTTTCAACTTTCTTTTTATTTATTTTTATTTTCAACTTTCTTTTTTATTTATTTTATTTTCAAAATATTAAATGAAGTCTTTCTTTCCATCGGAAAAGAAAACGGCGTTTTTCCCTTTCACTGACACATAAACTTCATTTCTTTTATTTATTTTTATTTTCAACTTTCTTTTCTTTTATTTATTTTATTTTTAATTTTCTTTTCTTTTATTTATTTTTATTTTCAAAACATTCAATGAAAGTCTTTCTTTCCATCTTTCACTGACACGAGAAAACGCGCATGCATGCAGTTCAACTTCCGTTTATGTTTCTGTTTCTGCTTTGCATGCATTTATATTTACATTCCCAGAAAGCCAATTAAATAAAATAAATTTAATTGCATTTTTAAATAATTAAAAAGCAGAAGCAAAGACATGAAAGAGTGGAGGAACCTAGGGTTTAGGGTTTAGGGTTTAGGGTTTAGGGTTTAGGGTTTACGGCCATGGGGATGATGGAGAAAAGCGCCAAAATGAAAGAGTCGAGGAACCTAGGGTTTAGGGTTTAGGGTTTAGGGTTTAGGGTAAGATCGGACAAATGCGAATTGCATGCAAACTGGAAACCCCAGGAACAGAAAAGATCTTTTTGCATCTCCTCGAGCTCAAAAGGACATTTTAATTTAGTTTTGCATTTATTTTGCATTTATTTTGCATTTATTT
This sequence comes from Eimeria necatrix, assembly GCF_000499385.1. Taxonomy (NCBI): domain Eukaryota; phylum Apicomplexa; class Conoidasida; order Eucoccidiorida; family Eimeriidae; genus Eimeria; species Eimeria necatrix. Next base: position 1,680 of record NW_013654721.1, read on the forward strand.
TGCATTTATTTTTCATTTATTTTGCATTTATTTTACATTTATTTTACATTTATTTTACATTTATTTTGCATTTATTTTACATTTATTTTACATTTATTTTGCATTTATTTTGCATTTATTTTGCACTTTTAGAGAAATTAAAAAGAAAATAAACATCATTTCTTTGCAGGAAAACATAATTTATTTATATTTTTTATTCTTTTTGGCATTTAAAGTTTAATTAAAGTTTAATTAATTTCATTTTAAACAAATTAAACATTTAAAGTTTAATTAAAGTTTAATTAATTTCATTTTAAACAAATTAAATAAACTTTGCTTTCAATTTAATTCAATTTGCTCACTGCTGTACACGCTGTACTGCTGCTTCAAAAAATAAACTGCCTTCCTGTCGCTCAGGCGCCTGCAAACCAAACCCTAAACCCTAAACCCTAAACCCTAAACCCTAAACCCTAAACCCCAAGCCCTAAACCCTCGGCTTTTAATTTGTTTTCCTATCTGCCTGGCTAGGCCTAAACCCTAGACCTCAAAACCTAAACCCTCGGTTCTCACTTCCTCTGTTCCGCTAACCACGCAGCAAACCCTAAACCCTAAACCCTAAACCCTAAACCCTCGGCTTTCACTTTCTTCGTCCTCCGATCTCCTCGGCAAGCGCCTTGACACGGCAACCCTAAACCCTAAACCCCAAACCCCCAACCCCAAACCCCAAACCCCAAACCCCAAACCCTAAACCCTAAACCCTAAACCCTAAACCCTCACTTTCTTTGTTCTGCTATTTCCTCAACAAGTGTCTTGACGTAAGACAGCGGCTGCTGCGTGTGAGCAGCAATTTGCTTCAGCTGAAGTCCAGCAGCTCCTGCTGCTTCGAAAAGTCGAAACAACTTTACTTTCAAAGCATCGGAGTCCAATATCACCCCGCGCTTCTCTGAACAGCAGCAGCAGCAGCAGCAGCAGCAGCAGCAGCAGCAGCAGCAGCAGCGGCGGCGGCGGCAGCAGCAGCGGCGGCGGTGGCTTCCCGAGGGTTTAGGGTTTCGCGCGGGATGCAGGCTAGGGTTTGCGGCGGGCGGCCGCTGCTGGGGCTCAGGCCCCAAGGGGGGTGTAGGGTTTAGGGTTTAGGGTTTAGGGTTTGGAGGAAATAAAGAAATAAAATAAAATGTTTATTAAAACCCACGTTTCGCCTTCGCCCTCGAAACAGACTCCAGCCCCCCCCGTTTAGTGTCGTCTGTAGCCAAAGAGCTCTTGGGAGTATAAAACTGAAATAACTGAAAAAAAAAGAAAAAATAAATAAAAATAAAACAATTTAATTAAAATAAAAGAATAAATTCAAAAAGAATTGCAAATAAAGCCCCAATAAACGCAAACGGACTTGAAATTCAAAACAGAATTCAAGTTCAAGTTCGTTGCCACAAGTGGAGTTCAAAATGGAGTTCTAAAGCAAACAAAAGAACAGATTTTTAAATTAAAAACAAAAAAGAATTTAATTAAAGAATAGATTTTTAAATTAAAAACAAAAAAGGATTTAATTGAAAGGAAATTTGTTCGAAATTCAAAAATATTCAAAAAATTCAACTTCGAGCGGGCGAATTCAGCACCAAATTGAACGCTTTCTCGCCTATTTTCCGGCATTTAAATCCATTTTAATTGCTATTTATTATTTATTTATTATTTATTATATTTATTTTTCATTTATTCTTTTATTTCCACTTTTTAATTCACTTATTTCCTCTTTTCAGACTTTCTGGCTCGGCAAGAACTCACTGTGTGCAGGCTGTCAAGCCCTGGGTCTCGGCGCATCTCCGTGACCGTGCCTCTGCCTAAAATAAAAACAAAATTAAATCCAAACCCTAAACCCTAAACCCTAAACCCTAGACCCTAAACCCTAGCCGCTAAACCCTAAACCCTCAACGCCGCTGTAAACTAGATGAAGGCGGACTTCTCTTGGCTCAAAACATGAAAACCTCAACCCTAGGCCCAAAACGCTAAACCCTTAACCCTGAGCCCTAAACCCTAAACCCTAAACCCTAAACCCTAAACCCTAATTTTTTCTCCGTTTACTTTTGCTTTGGTCTTCAGCAATGTGGCGCTCGTGGAGCACCTGCAGTACGCAGCAGAAGAGCAAAGACTTCAATTAGAACAATTTATTTGGTTTTATGTTTTATTTTTTACTTTTATTTATTTATTTATTTATTTATTTGTCTATTTATTTATTTATTTATTTATTTTTAATTTCTTGTTTCATTTATTTGCTGCTGCTTTCGTCTCGCGCGACCAGCTCGGTCTCAAACAAAGAATCAAACCGACTCACAAACCCTAAACCCTAAACCCTAAACCCTAAACCCTAAACCCTAAACCCGAAACCCTAAACCCTAAACCCTAAACCCTAGGCCCACCTGCTGGTACCTTTTGTCGAGCTTTGGCTGGAAGTTTGTCCTGTTGTTGATTTCCGCAATTATGTCCAAAACATGTTTTCCATTTCTTTGCAAAACTACAGAACGATCTGCACTTAGGCAAATTGCGTCTAAGTAGCAGGGGCCCCCAGTCTCGGGGTCCCTCACGATCAGGGTTTGCTGCAGCAGCAGCAGCAGCAGCAGCAGCAGCGAAGCAACTGCAGCAGCAGCAGCAGCAGCAGCAGCAAAGCAACTGCAGCAGCAGCAGCAGCGAAGCAACTGCTGCAGCAGCAAAGCTCGCCAGCAGCAAGTTCGCCGCTGCAGCAGCAACGCTCAGCAGCAGCGAACCCGCTGCTGCAGCGGCGAAACGCAGCAGCGGAAAATCTACTGCTGCTGCAGCAAAGCTCAGCAGCAGCAAACTTACTGCTGCTGCAGCAAAGCTCAGCAGCAGCAAACTTACTGCTGCTGCAGCAAAGCTCAGCAGCAGCAAATTAACTGCTGCAGCAACAGCAGCAAATTAAATGCTTTGGGGAGATCTAGAAAAGGCTTTTTTGCATATTCAGATAAACATGAGCGGCGGCTTCCAGCCCCCCCCCGGCACTCATTTTGTCTTCTTTTTCTGTTCTTTCTGTTTTAAAATGCTTTTAATTAATTTAAATATTTTATATTTCAATAATTAATTTAATTTAAATAATTAATTTCATTCATTGCAGTACAAAGAAGCCAACACGAAACGCGTTTCCGAAACGCGCACGCTCGGTGCAAACAAGGTCGCCGGAGGCTCCGCCGCAGATCGGAGGCCATTAATGGACTAAATGGGAAATTAATGCATCAATTTGAAGGAAATAATTAAATTAAAACGCATTTGAGTTTTAAAATTCGAAAATCTGCGAAGAAAAGCGAGAAAACGGACTTGTTCAAGTTACCTTTCCATTCTTCTCGGTCAACACGCCCGCCGTGGCGTCCGCAGGCGAAGAGCGCCACGCCTCCGCAACGAACTTCGGGACCTTAACCGAAAAGAAAACAAAACAATTAAATTAAAATTAAAATTAAATTAAAATTAAATTAAAATTAAATTAAAATTAAATTAAAATTAAATTAAAAAGAAAAATAAAACATTTAAAGTCAACTCCAGCCATGCAGGCAGTAGTGCTCATCAGTTGGAACTGCTGCAGCGCATTCAGGTGCGGCTGCTGCTGCTGCTGCGTGCTGTTGCTGTTCATTCGTTGCTGCTGCTGCTGCTGCTGCTGTTGCTGCTGTTGCTGCAGTTGCTGCAGCAGCAGCTGCTGCCAATGCTGCTTCCCTTTCACATCAAACGGCTCTTTTGCTGCTGCTGTTGCTGCTGCTCTTGATGACGCCCCTCCTGCACTTGCTGCTGTTGACTTCCTCTTGGTGCTTCTTTTTGCTGCTGCTGCTGCTGCTGCTGCTGCCAAGGCCCCTGTTGCTGCTGGCGCCGCTGCTGCTGCTGCTGCTGCCCCTGTCCCGGCTATTGGTGCTGCTGCTTCCATTGCTGTCGCTGTTGTTACTGCTGCTCTTGCTGCTGCTGCTGCCACTGCCCCTACTGTTGCTGCTGTTGCTACTTCCAAATCCCCGTCGCTGCTGTTGCTGCTTCCCCTCCTGTTGCTGCTGCTGCTGCTGCTGCTGCTGCTGCTGCTGCTGCTGCTGCTGCTGCTGCTGCTGCTGTGCGCACCTGGCTTGTGCTGCTTACTTTGATAAGGGAAAGCGCGACGGCTTTGCTGGCGGGCAAAATGCGGCTGGGCGTGAAGTCGGCTGGGGCGTAGGAAACTGGAAGGTTCTCCGCAGCGGCGCCGCCTCTTCTGGCCATTTTAATTCGATTAAATGATTAAAAAAGAGAATTAAAAACATTAAAATGCAAAAAAAAGGTATTTAATGGTTTAATTCTTCTTCTGCCGCGCCGAACAGCCGCCCGTGGCCCGGAATTCAAGTTTCAGCTGCTGCTGCGCTGGGCCATGCCGGGAAGGCAAACTCGCAGGCCTGAGGCTCCTTGCTGGCATTATTTGACTCCCTTGAAGAATTTAATTGAAGTTGAAGATTAAATTTGAATATATATTTGCGAAAAAGCGAAAAAGAACTCGCAAAGAGCCGCCAGCAACGCCGGAGTGCGGATCGCCGCGGCGGCTCGCGGCGCGGCGCAGGCGGGGGTAATGGAGGGAAAATAAAGCAATTTCGCGAATTAAATGCTTTAATTGAAAGCAATTTCGCAAATTAAATGCTTTGATTGTTTTAATTTGACTTTTATTTCCAAAAGTTCGTCGAAATTCAACTTTTCGCCGCGGCAGCTTCCGCTGGAGGCCGCAGACCCCACGGGGCTTGCAGCCGATGGGGGCCGATCTGCCCATTTGCTGCGCCAGAAAGCACTAAAAAGCACAAAATTGAACCACAAAAGACAATTTTAACTTCAAAAAAGGTCTTTTTAACTTTAAAAAGGTACTTTTAACTCTAAAAAGGTCTTTTTAACTTTAAAAAGGTCTTTTTAACTTTAAAAATGGTCTAATTAGCTCTAAAAAGGTATATTTAGCTTTGAAAAAGTGCATTAAAGTGGCAGTTTGAAGCAAATTCGCAGCCGCCTTCGCTGCAGCAGCAACAACGCGGGCGAAAGCCAATTCCGAATTTTAATTATTTAAATTAATTATTTAAATTAATTATTTAAATTAATTATTTAAATTAATTATTTAAATTAATTATTTGAATTAATTATTTAAATTAATTATTTGAATTAATTATTTAAATTAAAAATGAACTTTAAAAAGAAAAAGAGTTTTATTTAAATTCAAATTTGAAGTCGAATGGCCGCAACTGAGAAGACAATAGCTGCAAAGAAAGCAGCGAGTTAAGTTCAAAAACAAATAAATAAATAAATGAATAAATAAATAAATAAATAAATAATAAATAAATAAATAAATAAATAAATAAATAAATAAATAAATAAATAAATAAATAAATAATAAAATAAATAAATAAATAAATAAATAAATAAATGGTTTAACTAATGAAGAATAACTGAATTCAACATCTTCAGAACAGCGCGCCCCTCGGCCCCAATTTTGGCTGCACTTCTTCACTGCCTTTTAATTATCTTTTTAATATCTCTTTAATTATTTCTTTAATTATCTTTTTAATTATCTTTTTAATTATCTTTTTATTTATTCTTTTAATTATTTTTTGAATTATTTTTTTTAATTTTTAATTTGGAAATCAAAAACTACTTTTAATTTGGCGACTGGGAGAAAAGGAGCCAAAAGAAGCAGCAGTTGAACTAAAACGGCCACAAACACCACTGCGCAAACCCTAAACCCTAAACCCTAAACCCTAAACCCTAAACCCTAAACCCTAAACCCTAAACGCCTTCTGGCCTCGCTGCCCCAGGCTGCTCGGCTCTCCAGGAGAGTCTCAGTTCGCTCCAGCAGCCTAACTGGCAACTTGGATTGAGGATTGATTATTTGAATTAAATGCATTAATTCTTTTCTTTTGAATAAATAAATTCTTTTCTTTTAAATAAATTTAATTCTTTTCTTTAAATAAATTAAAACAGAAAAGAAAAACTGAACAAAAAGGAGAAAAGAAAAAGAATGGTCTTTTGCCTGGCCTCCCGAGCGGATCGGAAAAAGCTGAACTTGGTCGAAAATGGGTCAAAATTGGATTTTTTTGGACTTTTTTGAATTCTTTTGAATTAATTTGAATTATTTTGAATTATTTTTTAAAATTCCGGCAAATCTATGCCTTTTATTTGGCCCTTTTCCCCCATTTTCTGCTGCACTGCCGCCAAAGACACCCCGCGGGAAGCCGCGGCTTCTTCGTGCATGCGCCGCGTTCTTGAGGTGTACGTACACACGAACGCGCGCCGCGCCAAGTAGTAGTTGAACAAATGCTGCCGATTCAAAACTTTTAATCTCTGCAAAACAAAATAAATAAATAAATAAATAAATAAATAAATAAATAAATAAATAAATAAATAAATAAATGAACTTCAATTAAATCCAACTTTTATTCTTTTTTATTTGTTTTGTCCGGAGTTCAACTCTGCATCGAAGGAAATCCAAAAACTGGAAAAGCTGCTCCGACAAAATCGAAAGTGGGAAAAAGAGAAATAAAAAAAAGAGAAATAAAAAAGAATAAAAAGAGAATTAAAAGAAAGAAAAGAAATAAAAAGAAAAAGAATAAAAGGATAACTAAAAAGAAAAGAAATAAAAAGAAAAGAATAAAAGGAGAATAAAAAGAAAGAAAAGAAATAAAAGGGAAAAGAATTAAAAGAGAATTAAAAGAAAGAAAAGAAATAAAAAGAAAATAATAAAAGGAGAATTAAAAGAAAGGAAATAAAAAGAAAAAGAATTAAAAGAGAATTAAAAGAAAGAAAAGAAATAAAAAGAAAAAGAATAAAAGGAGAATTAAAAGAAAAGAAATAAAAAGAAAAGAACAAAAGGGGAATAAAGAGAAAGAAAAGGAATAAAAAAGAAAGAAAAAAAGTGAAAAAGAAAACAACAAAAGGAGAACAAAAAGAAACAAAAGAAACAAAAGAAACAAAAGAAATAAATAAATTAAATAAATAAAATAAAATAAAATAAAATAAAATAAAATAAAATAAAATAAAATAAATAAAATAAAAAGACTGCAACAAACCCGTTTGTGCTGCGCCCTGGTGGCTGCGTCCAAGTAAGGCAGCCAGTCCCTTGCTGCTTCCTGCGGCAGCTGCTGCTGCTGCAGCACGAGGCGCATTGCTGCTGCCAAACTTTTGGGGATTTCTTTCAAAATAAAAGTTTTGTGAAATAATTCATTTAATGGAACTTCCCGCAAACGCACACTCACGCAAGACCGCCAGGACTTGAGTACAGACACCCGGTAGTTGTGACCCACCTGCAGCAGCAGCAGCAGCAGCAGCAGCAGCACTGCAGCAGCAGCAGCAGCAGCATTGCAACAGCAACAGCAGCACTGCAGCAGCAGCACAGCAGCAGCACCACTGCAACAGCAACAGCAGCAGCACTGCAGCAGCAGCAGCAGCAGCACTGCAGCAGCAACAGCAGCACTGCAGCAGCACAGCAGCAGCAGCAGCACTGCAGCAGCAGCAGCAGCAGACTTGGAGGGTCTTGACGTGTCCCTTGCGGCCCGTGCGGCAGCAGTCAATGAAGACTCTGCTGGTGTCTGCGCCTTGCTGCTGCAGCAGCAGTTTGAATTTGTTGAGAAGGTTTATTAAGCTGCTGCTGCTGCGCTGCAGCGCGAGGGCCTGCAGCCAGTCCAGCGCGTCCTGCAGCAGCAGCCCCCGCAGCAGCCGCAGCAGCAGCAGCAGCTGCTTCCGCCCCGCAGCAATGCTGCTGCTGCTCGCCACCCAAACTTTCCCTTCTCCTTTTTTCGGAAAAGAAATATAACTCAAGTCTTCTCCACTTTCCAAACTCCCGCCTCCCCGCTGCAGCAAACCCCCCCGCCGCCGCCCCCTCACGCTGCTGCTGCTGCTGCTGCTGCTCCTGCTGCTGCTGCTGCTGCTGCTGCTGCTGCTGCTGCTGCTGCGGTGGGTGGGCGCGGGGGGCGGCTGCGGCGCGGCCGCGAGGAAGGCGGCGTCGCCGGCGCCCGCCGTGTCCGCCTCCGCCGCTGCTGCTGCTGCTGCTGCTGCTGCTGCTGCTGCTGCTGCTGCAGCAGCAGCAGGGTTTAAAGGATGGTCTGGAGGCAAGTAAGAATCGGAAACTCGAGGGAAAATATGTTTTCGAAAACGCATGCAGCGGTTTCTTCTGGTGATGTCTCTGCGGCGCCATTCCCAGAAGCCCTTGCGTCTCCAAAAGGGGTTTTTTATTCCTGAATTGCAAAAGCAAATTCCTTTTTATTTCTTTCTTTTTCTTTTGCTGCAGCAGCAGCAGCAGCAGCAGCAGCAAACGGGACAGCTGCCAGCTTAAATGCTGCTCAATTCGCTGCAAACAGCTCCAAGTCCGGCCGCGGGAGCGCACAGACTCGCCCTGCTGCTGCTGCTGCTGCTGCTGCGCTGCTGCTGCTGCTGCTGCTGCTGTGTTTGCTCTGCTGTTAGCCCGCCTGCCTCGCTCTGCCTGCTGACCTGCTCGAGTGCCCCTGGCTGCCCAGCAGCAGCAGCAGCAGCAGCAGCGGCTGCTGCTGCTGCTGCTGCTGCTGCAGTTGGGAGTGCCTCCTCGACTCAGCTGCAGCTCAGGGGGTCTCGGGAGATTAGATACGAGGGTTTAGGGTTTAGGGTTTAGGGTTTAGGGTTTAGGGTTTCGAGCTGCAACGTACCAGCTTTGGTGTTCCTCATTCCCGAGGAAAAGTGGCGGCGCTGCAGTGCCTCTGCTGCCTGCGCTGCTCTGCCTAATACACTGCTGCTGCTGCTGCTGCTGCAGCTGCAGCAGCAGCTGCAGCTGCTGCTGCTGCTAGCAACATGGGCACGTGGCAGGCTCGGCCCTCTGCAAGCCCGAGACGCCCAACAACCTTGCCGGCCATCTGCTGCTGCTGCTGCTGCTGCAGTACCTGCTGCTGCAGCAGCAGCAGCAGGTGGAGCAGCGGGGCTGATGCTGGGGTTGCGGGCGAAGCCTGGAAATGCCGGTGTGCATGCAGCAGCAGCTGCGAGGGGGAAAGAAGGAGAGAAAAGCCTTTTGTCGGAAGCAAAATGGGAAAAAAAAGAAGAGTGGCGAAGATGTTTCGGAAGAACAAATAAATGTTTTGTGTTGGACACAAAGATGGAAGTCGAGGGCGCGAGCGCCATGTTCAAGCTGAGGTGGACGTACACCTCAGAACTTCGCGTTTCGCGGAACTTGAAAAACTAAAAAGTCGAATTAAAACATTTTTAAATTAAATATTTTTAAAATTAAAATGTTTTAATGCAAAGTTGTTTTCTTTGCATGCGCAAAAAACACTCAAATGGCATGCGCGAGCCTCTGCCGACGGGTCGGGGCTTGGGCTGGCTGTGGAAAGCTGCGGAAGAAACTTGGTCTATTTTCCGTTTAAAATGCAGCTTTTGCAAATATTTTGAATTATTTAATTTAATTTTTATAATTTATTTTATTTTAATTGGAATTAAGCCACTCAATATTCACAAACTTCCCACCAGCTTGCTGCTGCCAGTCGCTGCTGCTGTTGTGTGCAGCTTGCTGCAGCGGGGAGGCAGCAGCAGCAGGAAAATGGAATGAGCCGCTCCTTCTCCGCCTTCTTTTTTTCATTTAAAAAGATTTAAATGAATTAATATTTAATTTAATTTAATTTAATTTAATTTAATTTAATTCAATTTAAAATGTCTTTAATTTAACTAATTTTGGTGAATTAAGAATAATCCACTGAGATGTCTTGGGCAGCACTTCGTTCTGTTCAAGACTGAGGGTTTAGGGTTTAGGGTATAGCGTTCATGGCTTGGAGTTTAGGGTTTAGAGTTTGGGGCTCTAGGGTTTCGGGTTTGAGGGCGGCGGCAGGGTTTAGGGCTTAGGGTTTAGGGTTTAGGGTTTAGGGTTTAGGGTTTTTCTGTCTCAGTGCAGAATTGCCTTTGCAGCTCCTTCGGCTCTTTTGTCTGCCCCTTTTGCTGTAGGCAAATGGAGAATAAAATGAAAGAAAAAGCAGCAGCTTTGTTTATTTCTAAACCCTAAAAAAGGGTTTTGACGATAGATCCCACAGCAAACAGCAAACTCCAGAAAGGCTCAGTGCAAAGCAACAGACAAAAACAACTCGAGATTTTAGGGTTTAGGGTTTAGGGTTTAGGGTTTAGGGTTTTGCACCATCGCGTTTTCGTTCGTTCCAGAGACGCCCAGCAGCACCGGCAGCAGGAGAAGCAGCAGCAGCAGCAGCAGCAGCAGCAGCAGCAGCAGCAGCAGCAGCAGCAGCAGAAGCAGCAGCAGCCAAAGCCCTTGCTGGAAAAGAACACTCGGGGCCCTCAGCAGCTGTCTTCGCTTAAAAAGTATTTTCCTTTTGATTTCAAAATTTTTGTAAAACCCTAAATTAGGGTTTAGCTATCTCGCCACTCAAAAAGATGAAAAGTCTAATTAAAGATTTTTTCAAATTTAAACTTTTTTTTAATTTCAAGAAATGGACTTTAGCTAAAAAAGAATTAAAAAAAAAGAATTAAAACTGGGACAAGCAGCAGCAGAAGAACTTCAGCTGCTGCTGCCTTCGAGCAGCAGCAGCAGCAGCAGCAGCAGCAGCAACAGCAGCAGCAGCAGCAGCAGCAGCCAGTCAGCTTTGCATCTTCCGTTTTAGAGACCGAAGAAGTTTTTAGGATTATTAGAATTTGAAAATTAAATATATTTTTAAAATAAAGTTTTAAAAATTTAAAAATTATATTTTAAAAAAGTGAATTAAAGAAATTTAAAAGTCCAAGTATATTCACTTTGATGTCTAGATGATAGGGCGTCTCAGCTGCGTTTAGGGTTTAGGGTTTAGGGTTTAGGGGTTAGGGTTAGGGTTTAGTGTTTAGGGTTTAACGTTTCGGGATTAGGGTTTAGGG